>NW_027184340.1:0-300000 GCF_000393655.2 Nicotiana sylvestris | reverse complement strand
TTTTGAAGGATCTCTGCTTCATTTTCTTCTGCTTGACTAGTGGATATGATGGGTCCTCATTCAGTTTGTGAGTCATCAGCTCCGGTGGTATACCTGTCATGTCTGAATGCGACCAAGCAAAGCAATTTGAATTAGCTTTTAAAAATTCAATTAATTTACCTTTCATTTCTCTTCTCAGGTTTACACCGATGTAAATTTTTCTGTCCGACCAGTGTTTGAATAGCACCATCGCTTTGAGTTCTTCGGTAGTTGTCTTAATATTTTCATTTTCTTCTAGCTCTTGAATAATGTCGGGTCTTGAATCAATGTCAGTTTGTGCTGGAATGCCTTCAGTTGAGGTTTGTACTGCAACATCCTCAACTGAACTCTGTAACTACTATTTCTTGCCTTCCACCTTATTCACCGTACTGGTAGAAACTACTGAATTGATACTCTCGAAGCTTGTTGATCTCCACGAATTTGACCAATTCCCCACTATGAAGGAAATTTGATAACTTGATGCAATATAGACGGTACAACATAATATCCTGAATACAGGGTCTTCCTAGGATTATATTATAAGCCATGTCTGCATCTATCACTTGAAACATTGTATCCTTGATAACTCCTTCTTCAAATGTAGCTAGCACTATTTCTCCTTTCGTGACAAGACTTAAATTATAGAACATGGAGTCTGTGCCTTTGGTATCACTTTGTCATTAGCTTGCATCTCATCTACCATTCTTAGTAAAATGATATTCACGGAGCTACCTGGGTCACTCAAAACTCATTTTACGTTAGTATCGTGTACAAGTAAGGATATTACCAATACGTCATTATGAGGAATCATCAAGCCATCCGAAGCTTCATCATCAAATGTTATACTCTCTCCTTCTAATGTTATACTTTTGACGTCTTCTTTGCTGATGTATAAGTCACACCATTGACCTCATCTCTGCCGGTTATTACATTGATTGTTCTTTTTGGAGATGGGATTTTAGGGGTTCTTGCCTATTCTTATATATGATTGCCTACCTTTCTCGCTGAACAGGTTAGTTAGATAACCTTGTTTCAACATATGCTCAACTTCTCTTTGTAGTAACCTGCAATATATTGTTCTATGGCCATGATCGTTGTGAAATTCACACTAGTTATTTGGGTTTCTTTTGTTTGGTTCTGACCTCATTTCTTTAGGCCACTGTACCTTGTCCCCCATACCTGTTAAAACAGCCACCAACTCGGAAACACTAACATTAAAGCTATGGTCTCTGATTCTCGCATGTGTGTTGGAATTGTCTCCTCACGCATCCCGTTCCTTTCTGAATCTAGATGAGGAATCTGCATCTTTTTGCCTTGGCCTCGATTCATATCATAAGTTTTCTTGTTTGGACAGAGAATCTTGACCTACAGGACCTATATAAGGCTCATACTATTTTTCCTAGTCCTTTTTTCTGATTTTGAACGTCTTGACCCTACTTTTTCATCAACCCTTGGATGTGCGACCATGTATTCCTCTATCCGCAACTTCATGTTGTATTTGTTATATACGTCATTCCAAGTTATTGCTGGAAATTCTTGCAAACTTTCCTTCAATATCCTCATGGATTCTGAACTTTTCTCATTCAGGTTGCTTGCGAACACCATGGTTACCCAATTATCAGGTACTCATGGTAACATCATTCTCACCCGTTAGGATATATCCACAAACTCTCTAAGTAGTTTTGTGTTTCCTTGTTTTACTTTAAAGATGTCTTCCATCCTTTTTTTTCAACTTTTTGAGCTCCCGAATGTTCTTTTATAAATGAATCTGCAAGCTCAGCAAAAGAATCAATAGAGTTTTCAGGTAAGAGAGAATACCACGTTAATGCTCCTTTCATGAGCATTTCACCAATTTTTTTTACCCAAACTGATTCGATTTCTTGCTTGGTTAAATTGTTGCCTTTCACGCCAGTTGTATACGCGGTTATGTGATCTCGTGGGTCAGTTGTTCCATCATAATTTAGAATATCAGGCATTTTAAACTTCTTAGGAATCGGCAAAGGTGTTGCACTTGGCTTCTACGACTGTTGTGAATATTTATCAATATCTACTCCTTTAATCACGAGTGATACGCCAGGTATTTGTTCTATGCGATCATTTTGCTCTTTCAGCTATTTCTGCAAAGTTAGTATCAAACTTTGTAAATTAGAATTATTTTGTGTACCTAACTTTCCATCACGAGATTCGCTGGGACTTCCTCCGCTTCCTGAATTAGCAAGCCTCGAGCATGGGTTTTCTATGGTCGCGGTATTGTTTGGAAGAGGAGTTGGTGGAGCAATTGGAAATCCCTAACAAAAGCATGAAGAGTGCTATTCACGTGTTCTACGATTAATTATTTTAAAGCATCTTGTTTGACAGTTTGCTCGTCCCCTTGATGATTATTCGTGTGTGATGTTGATATTTCAGGTGTCCCCTCTCGGGACTTTCGAGGAGATTCTTGTGGTGAAGGGATTGGTGGAGTTCCTCCCTCCTGTTGATTTAGATTGTTATTTTTGTTGGCAATTGACGTGATTGTTTGTCAGAAAGAGAATTTGCAAAGTGAAAAGATTATCAGATTCCCGATAACGGAACCAATTTATTTAATCAAAAATATGTTTCTTGATCAAAATCTAATTTTAGAAGAAAATGGGTCACTGATAACCAAGTTTTACTTCACTTTTACAATGATATTTAAGGAAAATAATAAGAATGACAAAGGAATTAATTGATGGACAAATTGACAAATCAAGATAGAAAATTTCGAGAAGGTAGAAAAGTAAATATTATATTTCAATAGTGCTTCAGATATATCCCTACAAATAAAATTATGTGCCCTTATATAGGAATACAATTGTAATGGGTTTTCCCACATAATTTGGGTGATTATAGGCATTAATGATATTGATTGCCCATTATCTCGGATATCTATAACTGGCATATTTATTTCTATAAATACCCTATAACTATTCTGATTCCCCTTTCTTATTTACTTCCGGTTCATGTACCTTTCCTTCTTTTTGTTCTTTATTCATTCCGTCCTAGTCTATTCTTTGCCAACTATTAGGCACGGTTCTCTTTTCTGTACCTTCTCGTGGGTGTTTCTCCTTGTACCTTATTTTCTCAATTATTTCTATCAATTGAGAATGCCACTTGTCTCTATATTACTATTCCACGTGTCATGCCATGTCAGCATTCCAATATCCCACGTGTAACGCCATTTCACCACCAATACATACTCGCCTTAAAATTCTGTTAGTTTAGTGGTTAGTTATCCGACGTTTGAGCTAATTATGTTGTTTTATGTGTAGGATCATTGGAAGACAAAGACGAGGAAAGGTTGTACGAAAAGAGGGCGATATTACAAGAAAAGAGCACAAAGGCACGAAATACCCAAGCCTGGCGCCAGGCCAGGCGTCGCCAACTTCAAGACGCACTCCATCGCGCGATAAGCCTCGCCTCATGAGGTCTCAGGCACACTACAAGCCTGGCCCCATGCGGTCAGGATCCCGGTGGCCATCTATTCGCGTATTAAAAGTACTCCAACTCAAATTTGGACTCAAGGACCTCGACCCTAACATATAAATACTCAATAAACGAGTTGAGAAAGGTTAGACATTATTTGGAGGCAAAAGACATTGTAAAGCAATTTCGGAGGAGATAATCAAAAAGTTCTTCATCCTTTCATCCTTTATTTGTAATTTGATTATGCAAAATACTTGGATAATTGTTACTACGAACATGAGTGGCTAAGCACTCTAGTTTCTAAGATTGTGGATGACATGATTATTAATGTTTATTGATTACATCTTCGTTAATTCAAATTATCATCTTGTGGTAGTTTCTTTAATTCTAATTTTAACTTGAGAATTGTTGTAGCTACTGATTCACCCTACTATCTATGCTATGCTTGTGAACGCCGTGTTTATATTAGAGTCGAATTAAAGAAACTTGTTTCTAAACCCGTGGATCGAGGAACGATTTCGTGTTTGGATAAGAATATACCTGACAGCCTCGCTTAGTTGAATGTCGTATTATTTTCGTTCATGATAGACTCAATACCACATGAATATAGGATTGACATATTATGAATAGACGAGTAGTATTGTGGGAACATGTTATTCATATAAATTATCCAGTCAATTAGCAATCATAGATAATCTAGATTACCGAATGTGATTATTGAACTTAATAGGATCGATAAATCGACCACAACAAAGGAATCTCCATCTTCTCTGAGTAAAATCTAACAACAAACTTTTGTATTACTATACATTTAGTTGATTTCTTTTTTAATTTTAGCAACAATAGATTAATATTAAAACAACATTCTTGATTACCTTGAATAGTAAATTATTCTGAATTACCTTAGTTAATGATTAATCTAACTCTCCGTAAGTTCGGCATTCGACTTTCGAGTCACTTTATTACTTGACGGCCACATATGCTTGCCTGTACTTGGAGAACCAACGAGTTTTTGGCGCCGTTATCGGGGACTTAGAAATTGATTGTTTAATTGAGTTAATTTCTTATATGTTTTCTGTCCAAATTTTGATTTGTTTGATTTACATGATCTCTTTGAGGCACTTGGAGGTGAATGTGAGGGAAGAAAGACAAGGATAAAGATAAACTCGAACCCTTTAAATATGAACCGGAAAGACTCTTCCACATAAACAAGAAAGCAACAAAAGAAGCAAAATAGGATGAGGAAGCAACTAGATTGGCAACATAGGCTGAGGGAATAGAAAATCAACACGCAATTGTTGAAATTTTGTAGCCTGTAAAAATGGCAGACAATCAAAAACTACCAGTGATCGCAGCTGCAAGGCCTAACCTTGCGAATATGACACATGCCATTGTCAAACCGGCCATCATAGGCCATTTTGAGCTCAAACAATATATGGTGCAACTAATACACTCCTAGGGTCAATATGTGGGGCTGCCACATTAGGATCCATAGAGGCACATTTGAAATTTTCTGGAGATCACACATACTCACAATTTTCCAAATGTCTCTGCTGATTATGTCAGACTGACATTGTTCCCCTTCTCAATTTTGGGAGAAGCAAATGAGTGGTTACAGAAGGAGCATGTGAATTTAATTCGAACGTAGGATGATCTAGCAAGGAAGTTCTTGATTAAATTCTTCCCATCTAGGATCCAATTTTTTGATTTTAGAATATTACATGACAAGGATTATAACATTACATAACTTTTATTCTAACCAATAGGGTTATAAATCTCTTTTGGTTTATACGATAACTCCATCTTTATTTTTTTATTTTTAAATCACATATATCTTAGTCACTAAAATAACCAAGGTTAAAAATGAAAACAAAAGATCTTCAAGTTTATTTAGTTTCAAACCAAACACAAGTTTTGAGATTATAAACTGTATATCTCATATAAAATGCAACGAACCAAACAAAATATTAGTATTAAATAATCCATGAATTATTAATCCCAGAATTATAATCATGGGATAACTCTTTCCCTGATCCAAATGACCCCTCGGGGTTTTGGTCTAACATATAAGAACATATTACGAGACAAAAGTCCAATATTTAAGTAGAGAAATGTTAAGGAGTGCGCTTATGATCAACTAAATTTCGATCTGAGCGTTACTGACCCTCCGGTGATTGTCATGTTTTGTTCGGAGATGAATCTAATCATATATTTTTTGGTGAATTAAGTAGATAAATAAAAGTAAAACTAAAAAGTATTGCAAATTCAAGCAAGAAAGGAGCATTTAATGGAGAGCATATTGTATTTTCTCATTTATTCTGTAATTTCTTTATTAAAAATTGTATTTCTTTTTTTTTGGCAATCCGCTAGGCAAGCGCCTAGGGCTAGTTTTTATATATATATATAAAATAAAATCAAAAAATACATCGTCAGGTGTTCTAACATAACGAAAGTGATAAAATTTGAATTTTACATGACGCCTAGTATCAATGTTGAGCATTAAACGCAACCTTGATATCACATTTGATCTAAAATGAACAATTCGAAGCCATTTGCTGCATCTTGATCATGTGCTAGTGCTTTTATCCAAAATGACCATTGCCTAGTTCATATTTGTCCTCTTTTACTGTAAAACAGAAGCAGCTGTCAACGAATCACATGCCGCAACATGCTGTACCTACGTTTATGCATTCCAATGTCACCATAAGCCTCTCAATTTTGCAGGACTGCTCGAAGCATCTGCTTCGTAGCTCAAATCACAGCCCTCAAAGTGTTAAACTTCTCGGACGATAGCCATTACAAAGTCTGTTTAGTTGATGGATTATGTCCCCATGCATGTATGCATTTTGGCCATCAAGCTCCACCATTTGCACCCACGCCTGCCTTGGCATTTCCAATATTGTCCATTTCCTCTCTGCTTGCATGACTTAGTCCCTTGATTCAAAGTCCCAAGATAAAGTGGTGTTATACATTGTTTTTCTCCAGATCTCTCTTTAAAAACGTGTGTTGTAATCCCCATGCTCATGCCTTCTTGTTTCCTTCAAAAAAGTTACTTTCACCCCAGCATGCGTGCATTTAAAGGAGCTACTCCTTGTTGTCTGCATGCATTTAAAGGAATAATGCGTGCATTTAAGGTGCTCCATCAGAAGCTGTACCAAGCTTCATGCGTTGCTTTATGTCCCAATGATCAAAAGCTTTAAAATAAACTTAAAAAAACCGTGCTTTTGAGTGTGGAAACCCAATGTAAATGCTGCTCCTCGTTGGCTTCAATGCTTTGCTTGAAAATCGGTCCAGCATAAGCTTTAACAAGAAGAAGGCTTAGCAAGTGGTCCCAAAGAGAATGCTTTAAAATTATAATAAAAGGTTGTGAGGCATGCTTGAAAAGCCTCTTATTTTTGTAAATTGATGCACGCTTCTATGGCTTTTGATTGCCTCAAGACCTCCTTTTTAGTATTTAATATGTAGCTTCCCAAGTATGCAGGCGTGCATATGCTCCAATTTAACAGGCGTGCAATGAAAAAAATAACAAGCTGCGAATGTATGGTCAGGTTTCCTCGAAAACGAGTTTTCCACCACGCTGGTTGATGAGCCCATGTGTGTGTAATTCTTCAGAACGTGAGCTTCCAGCTTATGTCGAGCATTTGGTTTGACTTATGTTTCCAACACGCATTCTGATGTTTGTTCCACTCGTTTGACCAGTTCTCAAGTGCCCTTCATCTTCTAGCATTAAACAATTAAAAACCTGCAAATCCTCGAAATTCCCTAGCATGCTGGTGCAACCTCCGATCCGAATGGCATCTATTTGTGTGCAGAACTTGACATTCCCATCATGTTTTCCATGCTCCCGTTTTGAGGAGGTCTCGATCCATCCCATTTTTCTTTAAACCCCCTTTCACCTGCTTTAATGTCCTCGTAGTGGATTGAAATCTTTTCCTTTTCTTTTTGCTTCTTATCTCCTGTCCACCTTCACCCTTAGACGTGGACATTGCATCTTATCTTCATTAACTAACCTCCTTCCCTTTGCATCCAGATGCCAGAATTGTTGGCATTCTATTTCTCCATGATCTAAAGTATAATTAGCCAAGTGATCTGCCAGCTTGTTGCCCTCCCTATGAATATGAGTAACTGTGTAATTGCCCCCATTTATTAGTTGCATCATTTTCTCTACCTGCTCAGATATGATCCATGGTGGTTTCCAGATCCCATCCATTATCTTTTTTAATAGCAATAAGTCAGTTTGAAGACATACATGAGAGTATTGTTGAAATCCGCAGAACCTTAGTGCTTCTACCATAGCCTTCGCTTCAGCTACTGTGTTTGTTGTCTCCTCAATCTCCTTCCCTACTGACTTGACTATGTCACCATTTTCATTTCTTATACAAAAACCTATTGAACTCCTGCCTGGATTTCCCCTCGATGCACCATCCGTATTAACTTTTAGCCATCCTGCACTTGAAAATTCCCACATGACTTTGGTAACCTTAAGTTTAGGAGTGAAATTTTCAATCATAGCTAATAGATCTTGCCATTTGTGAGGTACCATATCCATCCCAGTCTTTCTCACTTTCACCAATTCCTGGAGATTTGATGAAACTTGATAAATCACCCTGCTAGTTGTCATAGTATCACCATCCTTCATACTATTTCTTCTTTTCCAGAGTTCCCAGACTACACATGAGGGGAGTGCTTGCATTATTGGTTTGAGCCTTAAGCACACATTTGCAGTCCAACATTTTGTATTGTATTTCTGTTATTTTCATCATCATTATTTATTTGGCGATACACAAACCTTGCGGCATTAATTGAAAGAATTAAAGAGTTGTTAGTTAGGGAGTCTCCATGATCTTATCCAAAACATCCATTGCTGCAAAATTAAATACGATCTCTTCCCATACTTCACATGCAGCAGCTAGTCATCTGTATCATCTAGTTAATTGCAAGTATTTTTGTATTGGTGAAAGGAAATTACCATTTTAAAGTTTTTAATTAATTTACTTTGGAAAAGAAAAAATACTTCTCTCCACTAGCCTGCCCAATTACCAAACACTTGAATTGATAAATAGGAATTTTTTCGTTCCTATATAATATTTAAAACTTATTTACTAAAATTGTCCAAGTTTTGTATATTACCTCCATAAACAAGTTTTTCTTACAATTTATATCCAATCTATTATTAGTGCCTTAAATTAGAGGATTCTTTGCTTGAAAAATAGCGTAATTGAAGGGAACGAAGTTCCAATTGTCCTTCCATCTAAGTAAGGCTCTTTCCAATTGTGTGTTACCTATTTTAAGCCATAATTAGCGTAACTCTTCTCTCTCTTTGCCATAATTACCTATTTTAATAAAAGAATAATTTATGGTCCTTCAACATACAAATTTAATGCAATATTTGATATATCTACAATAACATACATACTAAAAATAAATTTTATACAACTAATTATTTAGTATACAACTTATTTACAACTTATCTACAACTTTCATACGTCATTGTTACCCAATTAAATACAACTACAATATTATACAACTTAAAAACGATTTTCATACAATATGTATTTTGTATGTGGTGTGTTCTTTTGCTTCTTCTTCGAATTTCAATATGAAAATCCATCCAAATCAAATCTAATCTTCACCAAATACCCTCAAAATAGAGATATAAACTCTATGAAATATTTCTAATCATTTGTAATAACACCTAATCCAAATAAAAAACATTTCTTGAAAATTCAAATCCGAATTCAAAGCATTGAAGCCTTTTAATGGCTGTTAATGGTGGAGAGTCAAACACCTTCAAAATTTATTGATTGACAATTTCAATTCGAACAATCCATCCAAATAATTAATGTACATCTACTGCTAGCCCTCCATCGGAACACCAACAAGAAAAGGGGAAGCCCAGATGTCATGACCCCAAAACCAACCCGGTCGTGATGGCGCTATCATGGAACTAGGCTAGCCAACACAATCCCAAAACAATTCGACATTTCATAATAAAGATGTTTTAAGGTATTAAATAATAAAATTTCATAGCATAAGTCTAATAACAAAGTGTGAAAAGAAAACAAAAGCCCGACATCGGGGTGTCACAAGTCACGAGCCTCTACTAAGGACTATTCGATAACAACTAAGACTATTACAGTCTGAAAAACACTAATATAGTCTAAGGAAGATAAGAGAGGGAGAAGAGTAAGGCTATGATCGCCATGTAGCTACCTTGCCAACTCCAAATATCCGTGATGGATAGAAGAATCAGCGCTCGCTATCACGTCTACCAACCCCTGAATCTGCACACAAGGTGCAAGGAGTAATGTGAGTACGCCAACTCAGTAAGTAATAAAGATAAATAAAGACTGAGCAATAACAAACACATAAACCCACGTCACGAAATATCAGTAAGTACAACATGCTTTCAAATCAATGTATATGTCAAATCATCTCCTTTAAAATCTAATTCTGGTAAAAATTATTTAAAGATATTTCCAAAAAAAACATATTCAACAGAGGTTCAGTGAAATTTAGAGTAAAAGTGATGAAAATCATAAATAGCCCCTCAAGTAAAACATGTATCATAAAATTCCCCTCGGGCATAACATCACTCAAAATCACCCCCCGAGCAAACCTCACAATCAATCTTAATCAGCCCCTCGGGCACAACATGAATCAAGAACAGCCCCTCGGGAAACATCATATCACTTACTCAAGGTACCTGCTCTCACTGGGGGTGTACACACTCCGGAGGGGCTCCTACAGCCCAAGCGCTATAATAAGCCACCTCGTGACATAATCAATCAGGCCCTCGACCTCTCATGTATCATAAATTAGTACAACATGTTGCGTCGCACAGCCCAATCCCATAATATCCTCACAACACAGGCCCTCGGCCTTACTCAGTTAGAAACCTCTCAAGCCTCTCGGGATTTCAGTAAAACAGGGTGCTCAGCCCAAAATATTATTTTATGTATCTAAACAGAGTAATAAATACTGAGTTATGAAATCGGTAAAACATAACATGACTAAGTACAGATCTTAAGTCAAAACAGTAAGGAAATAATAAGAAAAGCCCCCTAAAGGTCATAACAACTTGGCACGAGGCCCAACTATGGTATTCAACCCAAATTATAGAAGCTCTTTCTAAAACACATAAGTATCATATAGTTTCTAGTAAAATACGCAACTTAATAGTTGCTACGGGACGGACCAAGTCACAATCCCCAATGGTGCATGCCCACACGCTCGTCATCTAGCCTGTGTGTCACCTCAAAATAGTGAAACAGTGTGAAATCCGAGGCTTCGTACCCTTAGGATAAAATTTACAATCATTACTTACCTCAAACCGGTCAAATCCCTACTCCGCGATGCCCTTGCCTCTAGAATCGACCACCAAACGCCTCGAATCTAACCAAAAGCAATACAATACGATCAATATATGCCAAGGGTCAATTCCAAATGAAATACTATCAAATTATACCAAAATCCCAAAATCACCCAAAACCCGCCCCCCGGGCCAACATCTCGAAATCTGACAAAAATCACAAAACTAGAAACTTCTTTCACTCATGAGTCTATACATACCAAAACCATCAAAATCCGACCTCAAATGGTCCCTCAAATCCACAAATTAAACTCTCCAATTTCAAGCTCTAATCCCCTTAATTTCATCCCTAATTTCTACAAATTCCATGATTAATCAAGGGGAAATCATCACATAAACAAGTATTAGGGTACAAGCCACTCACCTTGCTGATAAACCCCTGAATTCGTCATCAAAATCGATCTCAAAAGCTCCAATGCCGACTAAAAATGGGGGAAAATGAACTGAAATTCGCGAAGTCCACCTTATATATCTTATGCCCAGAACTTCTGCATTTGTGGTCCACAAGTAGCTTATGCGATGCTGCACCTGCGGAAAATCCATCGCAGGTGCAGTTTTCACTTAACCCACGAAAATCGCTTTTGCGGTCATGATCCTGCATCTGCGATCTCGCAGGTGCGGTACCATGTGCGCACATGTGGTTCCTGCTTCCTTGGCCTTGGCTGCTTCTGCGGCTGCTCTCTTGCTTCTGCGGACCTCGCACCTACGGTCCCCACTCCGCAGGTGCGGTTATGACAACTGAAGAAAATCTTTGGCACTTTCCTCAAATCCCATCCTTGATCCGTCAACCTCCCGAAATCAACCCGAGGCCCTCAGGACCTCAACCAAACATACAAACAAGTCACATATCACCATTCAAACCTTCGGAACACTCTAAACAACATCAAAACACCAAATCACCCTCGGATTCAAGCCTAAGGATTTCCAAACTTCTGAATTTCGTAAACGATGCCAAAACCTATTAAACCTCATCCGAATGACCTGAAATTTTGCACACACATCAAAAATAACACTACAGACCTTCTCCAATTTCTAGAATTCCATTCCAACCCCGATATCAAGATTTTCACTGCCGACTGAAAAATGCCAAATTTCAATTTTCACCAATTCAAGCCTAATTCTACCACGGATCTCCAAATTACATTCCGAACACTCTCCTAAGTCCAAAATCATCTAATGGAGCTACACGAACCATCAGAATTTACATCCGAGATCTTCTACACATAAGTCAACATCCAGTTGACTTTTCCAACTTAAGCTTCTAAATAAGAGACTAAGTGCCTTATTTCACTCCAAAACTACCCCGGACCTGAACCAACCAACACGATACGATGAAATACAATTTAACAACACATAAAGAATCAGAAATGGGGGAAATGGGGCTATAACTCATGAAACGACCGGCCGGTTCGTTACACCGGAAAAGCTCAAAACTCCAACCATGGAAAAATTTAAATCGATAAAAAATTAATCCATTTCTTCGCCATTGTTAGAGAAAATTATGAGATTTAGAATAAAAAACCTTGTAAAATCAGTGTAGAAAGAGAGTTGAGTTTAAAGAGAGAAAGAGGAAAGTCATTTAGAAAGATTGAGGTTTGTGTGGTTAAGTAAGGAATTATGAGAATTCTTTGGGATTTACTAAAGTAAAAGGCTACAATCAAGGGATACACATTTAAAACTAATTTGTATATAATTAATAAATTGTATATGACCTATAATTAAGTTAAAACTTGATTATGGAAGGTAAATAAATTTTTATGTAGTATAGGTAGGTAAACATCCCCGATTAAAATTTACTCAACCAAATTAAAGCCCACTATTTAGTGTTGGTATTATTCCTCTTTGGGCGTTACTCTAATTTGATAATGCAAAGAACAAAGAACGCTTCTAATCTAAAATTAATCCATGGTTAATTGTCATATCTCTCCACCATTAATTTGTTGTAACATTTTTAGATTTTATGTATATGTAGAGTGGGAGAATGAAGTTACTACTTCATAAATGGTTCACATTCATTCACACAACAGTTTCTTAACTTTTGTGACTTTGTTTGTGAAAAGATACAACTTTTCAGAGGGTTTGAAGTTATTGTCTTTATGCCAATTTTTTCATTAAACCAAAATAAATGTTACATAACATTAACTCTGTCACGACCCAGTTTTCCCTCCGTTGGGTTCCGTGACGGAACCTAGTCTTAGAGACTAGGAAAGCCTAACATCTTTGAATAACAACAATAATAGAAAGAACATCTAACAATTTAAAATGGAAATCTCTACAAAATTTACAATTCCCAAACCCGGCAGTATAAGTCATAAGCTATCATGACCTTAAAACCAACCTGGTCGTGATGACACCTATCGTGAAACTAGGCCAGCCAACACAATTCCTAATTGAACCATTATTCTATAAAAGTAATTTTTAAGTCATTAATTAACAAGGAGTCTTATAATATAAATCAAAACAACTAGTGCGGAATAAATACACAAGTCCGATATCGGGGTGTCACAAGTCACGAGAAACTACAACTCTGTCTCAATACAATAAAGTCTAAACAAGACCGGAAGGCCATACTAAATAAAGCTAGGGAAGATAAGAGGGAGAAGAATAGGGCTGCGAACGCCATGCAGCTACCTTGTCGACTCCAAAATCCTGCTAAGTGGACAATCAATGCTCACTATCGTGACCCACAACTCCTAGATCTGCACACAAGGTGCAGGGAGTAATGTGAGTATGCCAACCCAGTATGTAATAAATGTAAAAGTAGCTGAGCAGTGAGAAAACAAATAATCTCACATCATAGCACTACAACAAATACAATACATTTCCAAAACAGTCCAGAAATCAACTATCTCATAAAAACTAATTCAGTTTTAGTAAAACCCTTTTCTTTTAAAACATCTTTCAATTGTTTCAAACACGTGAGTAAAACAATGAGTAAAATGATAGAAACGTAAACAGCCTCTCGGGAAAACATGTACCATAAACCGCCTCTCGGGCAAAATGTCACAAAACCAGCCCCTCGGGCTACCTCACAATCGCTCGTAATCATCCCCTTGGGCAATAACATGAAACAACAATAGCCTCTCGAGCAATATCACATCACTCACACTGGGTACTCGCGCTCACTGGGGGTGTTCAGACTCCGGAGGAGCTCTTACAGCCCAAGCGCTATCACAAGCCATCTCGTGGCATGATAAATCTAGCCCTCGGCCTCTCATATATCACGAATCAGTACAAAATGTTGTGGCGCTCAGCCTACTCCCATAATATCCTCACAACACAGGCCCTCCGCCTTACTCAGTCAAAACCTCTCAAGCCACTCGGGCAAACAGTGAAACATAATGCTCAGCCCAAAATATCATTTAAAGTATCAAAACAGAGTAAATATGGCTGAGTTATCAAATCGATAAAATACAACATGACTGAGTACAGATATTACGTCAAATCAGTGAGGAATAGTAGTAAAAGACCCTAAGAGTCCAAAACAGTTGGCACGAGGCCCAAATATGACATTCAACCTAAAATATAGTAATACATTCCAAAACACAATGATATCAAATAGTTTTCAATCAAATACGCGACTTAACAGTCGTACGGTACGGACGAAGTCACAATCCCCAATGGAGCACGACCCAACACTCATCATCTAGCATGTGCATCACTTCAAAGTAGCACAACCCAGGGTTTCATACCCTCAGGACAACATTTACAATTATTACTTACCTCAAACCGGTCTAAACTCTAGCTCGCGATGCCTTTGCTTCTTGACTCGGCCTTCGAATGCTCAAAATCTAATCAAAATCATTATCATACCATTAATACGCATTGAAGGAACAAAGCCCAAGAGAAAATAATCAAATTAACTCAAAAATCCTGAAATTGGCAAAACCCGACCCCCGAGACCACGTCTCAGATTTCGATAAAAATCACATCACTAGCATCCTCATCCTCCCACGAGTCTATACATACCAAGAACATCAAAATCGGACCCCAAATGGTCCCTCAAATTTCCAATGAAAACTCTCCAATACCAAGCCCTAATTCTCCAATTTTAACCCTTAATTTCACATAATTTCATGCCTAATTAGTAAATATTGCCATAGGATCGAGTATTGGGTTCAAAAATCTTGCCTCCAAGCATTATCCCTTGAATCCTTCTTCAAATCCTCTCAAAGGCTCTCAAACCATCTCAAAAATGGTGGAACAAGCTAAAATTCGCGAAGGCAAGTTTATATAGTTTCTGCCCAGGCATTTCCGCACCTGCCGACAAATTACCGCATCTGCAAACAAATCTCCGCATCTGTGGATTTTCCCATAAAAGCCCTCATCCACACCTGCGGTTAATCCACCGCACATGCGGGCTCGCAGGTGCGCCTAAACTCCCTTTTCTATGCTGCCCAACCGTATCTCTGGCCCTTTCTCACATCTATGGTCATCGCACCTGCATTCCCCTAACCGCAGGTGCGGTTATGACAGAACCAACAACTTCAGCTGCATTCTCCAACTTCCAAACTTTCCGATAACCATGAAAAATCATCCCCAGGCCTGCGGGGCCTCATCCAAAAATACAAACAAGTCATATACCACTTTTCAAACTTGTACCAATCCTCGGAACACTCAAAATAATGCCGAAACACCAAACCACCCTCGGATTCAAGCCTAAGGATTCCAAAACTTTCAAATTCCGAAAACGATCAAAAAGTCTATCAAACCTCACCCGAATGACCTGAAATTTTGCACGCACGTCACAAATGACACAACGGACCTACTCCAATTTCTGGAATTCCATTCCGACCCCGATATCAAAATTTCCACTACCAATCGAAAAACGCCAAGATCCCAATTTCGCCAACTCAAGCCTAAATCTACCACGGACCTCCAAAATACATTATGATCATGCTCCTAAGTCCCAAATCACCTAATGAAGCTATCCTAACCATAAAAGCAAAATTCCGAGACCATTTACTCACAAGTCAATTTTTGGTTGACTTTTCCAACTAAAAGGCCAACTTAAGAGACTAAGTGTCTCATTCCTTTACGAAACCTATCCAAACCCAAACTAGCCAACACGATGCGGTAAAATACAGCTAAACAACTCATAAAGAAGCAGAGATGGGGAAAATGGAGTGGTAACTCATGAAACAACCGACTGGATCATTACGTCCTCCCCCTCTTAAACAAAAGTTCATCCTCGAACGAGTCAAGAAACATATATGAAGCCTCAAATAGGTGAGAATATCTGCTCCGCATCTCCCACTTAGTCTCCCAGGTAGCCTCCTCCACGGGCCGACCTCTCCACTGCACTTTCAATGAAGCTATATCCTTTTATCTCAACTTTCGAAGTTGCCGCTCCGTAATAGCCACTGGCTCCACATCATAAGTCAAATAACTGTCTAACTGAACCGTGCTAAAATCCAAAACATGAGACGGATCGCCAATATACTTCCGGAGCATAGAAACATGAAATACCGGATGCACACTCGGCAAGCTTGGTGCAAAGCCAGCTCATATGCCACCTCCCTTGTCCTCCGAAGCACCTCAAAAGGCCAAATGAACCGAGGACTCAACTTACCCTTCTTCCCAAATCTTATAACACCCTTCATGGGTGAAACCTTCAATAGAACCTTCTCTCCAACCATGTAGGACACATCATGATCCTTCCTATCAGCATAACTCTTTTGTCTAGACTGCGTTGTACAAAGCCGCTCCTAAATTACCTTCACCTTGTCCAAAGCATCTCGTACAAGTCTGTACCCAAAAGTCTAGCCTCACCCGGCTCAAACCAATCAACTGGAGATCTACACTGTCTCCCATATAAAGCCTCATATGGAGCCATTTGAATACTCGACTGATAACTATTATTATAAGCAAACTCCACGAGTGGTAGAAATTGATCCCACGAACCCCCAAAATCAATGACACAAGCGCGCAATATGTCCTCCAATATCTGAATAGTGCGCTCGGATTGCCCGTATGCCTAAGGGTGAAAATCTGTGCTCAACTCAACCTGAGTACTCAACTCTCTCTGCACGGCCCTCCAAAACTGCAATGTGAACTGAGTACCCCTATCTGAAATGATGGAAACTGGGACATCATGCAAGCGAACAATCTCCCAGATACAAATCTCTACTAACCGCTATGAAGAATAGGTAGTGCATGTAAGCACGTAATTTTTGACCCTCCCCGGGAATTTTTACATTCTTAGCTTAAATATTTAATTTAGGACTAATATAGCTATTTTAACTATTTTTACTTTATTTTTCTCGCAAAAGAAAAAATTACAAAAAAATATATATATAAATTTTAGTTTATGTATCTCTCATAAACTTGAAAAAATCAAAAAATTGCACTTTATTTTTGTACTTTATATAATTTCAAAAATTACAAAAAAATATAATTCTATTAAGGTTTTGTAGTCATTTTAATTTGGAAAAAATGCAAAAATATTACTTTATATTTTATCTTTATATAAAAAAATGAAAATTACAAAAAATAGTTTTATTAATATTTTGTAGCTATTTTAAATCTTGAAAAATATTAAGAAAATAATAATATAGTTTTGTTTTAAATAATTAGTCTTATTTTAGTAGCTATTTTGCTTATATAGGACTAGTTAAGCAACGTCGTGTTCCTATTTCTCGGGTCCGGGCAAAAGAATAATATTCGGGTTCAAACTACCCGGTTTTAGGCCTAATTTTCGGACCTAGCCCATAATAAACCGAGTCCATGACACATGGGGAACCCCACCACGCGTGGGGGACACAAACCTTGAACCCCACCACGCGTGGGGCTCATTTTTCTGGGCATTGTGTATCAAATACACGGACAAGGCCAAAGCATGGGGGGATTTACATTTTTTTTTTGAAAACACGTACTGTAGATCATCTTCTTCCTCAGAAGAAGAAAACCAAGAACCCGAGCAAAAAACTCAACCACCCACCTCCATCTACACTACCCAAACCGTCCGCAACCCCCCAGCTCCGTCGTCGTCGATCACTGGCCACTGTTCCTCCGTCTTCTTCCTAAAAGAAGAAGAACAAAAACAAGCAAAACCCTACTGTGAAAACTAAACCAACGTCGCAACCAACTCCTCCTCCCACCTTCACCACCGAGCAACCAGCCCCCCTCGTCGTCATTTCCAGACGACAACCAAACAACCCATCACCTCCACGTCCAAACACCATCGCCCAAACACCACATCCATCAACACCCTGAAACCACCATCGGACAGTCCCGACCGTAGCGGCTTCACCATTTTTAGTCCGACGAGCAGCTGTTGCTGCGTGCCAAGCAGCTGTGGCTGCGTTTCTGAGCAGCTGTCGTTGCGCGTCTTAACCTTCCCATCGTGACCCATCTCCGACCTGCTGCATCGTCCAACCAGCTTCCCCCCGTTGTCGCTGTCCTCCACCAAACAGACCATCGACCATCTTAGCCCAGTTCCCTCCATCTCGTCACCTTGGTTGTTCCCCGTCGATAGCCCAGTTCCCTCCGTAGCAACCAAACAATCCTTGGTTGTTGACAGTTGTGGGTCCGAGCTTTCTATTTCCATCGAGGTCGTCTTTGGTTCATCGAGGTCCGGTACGTCGAGGTGTTCGTCCGAGGTTTCATCATTGTTCCTCGTCGAGTGAGGTCCAGTTCGAGTTCCGTAGGAGGCACTGTTGTCGTTCTAGGATTGTCGAGGTTCGAAGGTTGGTGTTCTTCGTCCTTTGTTTCATTTCGTTCGTTTCGCATATTATGGTTCAAGGCGAATGAGAGTATTTGATATTGAGGAATGTCAACAATGCAACTTTTGTTGTTGTGTTAAAAATGCTTATTCTATGTTTAGTTACTGCATGTTTAAAGTAAATGTGAGCATATGAACGGTTTGTTTGTCATCTTTGTTAAATCAATTTTTTCTCATTTTTACCATGGATATTATTACCTGTTAGAATCGTTGTTTTTGTTTAACCTCGGATGACTTCATTGGTAGAAAATCGTAGTTTCCTTAAGTTTGCCCTTAAATAATAAAAACGAGACGAGCTTCGTCACATAAAAAATGTACAGATTGCGGAGCCCTCACAAAAATATATGCATTAAATACTTAGATTCCAGGTCGGGCCGTTCAGCGAATTTCACGGCCCTACCCCAAAATAATAAGGCGCTAGTTGCTTCAGACGCGCCTTTAATAATTTAATTTTCCTAAACTCGGGTGCACATTTATGTGACCCAAATCTAAATCTCAACGGAATCGAAATGTGTCACTAATCACGGGTATATTGATTATGGCGTGGCCCGAGATGCATTTCCATGACGTTGTAAATTCCTTTTAATAACAAATGAGACGAGACTCGACAAACAAAATGTAGAAGCTGCGGGGCCCTCTAAATGTATATATATTAGAAAATACTTAGAATTCGGGACATGCCGTTTAGCAAATTTTACGGCCTTCCCCAAAATAAATACGCTAGTCGCTTTAGGCGCGCCTTTAATAATTTTATTCTCCTTAATTCGGGTGCACATTTATGTGACCCAAATCCAACGCCTTTAATAATTTTATTCTCCTTAATTCGGGTGCACATTTATGTGACCCAAATCCAAAACTCAACCGAGTCGAGATATGTCAATAACCACGGGTGCGTTGATGTAACGTGGTTCGAGATATGTTTTCACGACGTTGCAAGTCCTATAAAAATAACAGTAAACCATAAAACGGTTAAAAGTTAAAATTTGCACATAAGTTCATATTCGTATAAAATCAGATAAATAAGCCGAATATAACAGTTGAGCGACCGTGCTAGAACCACGGAACTCGGGAATGCCTAACACCTTATCCCGGGTTAACAGAATTCCTTATCCTGATTTCTGGTACGCAGACTGCAATATGGAGTCATTCTTTTCCTCGATTCGGGATTAAAATTGGTGACTTGGGACACCCTAAATCTCCCAAGTGGCGACTCTGAAATAAATAAACCAATCCCGTTTCGATTGTCCTTTAATTGGGAAAAACTCCCTTGCGCCCTCGCGGGTGCGTAAAAAGGAGGTGTGACAGCTCTGGCGACTCTGCTGGGGACATAACCCAGAACCACTGGTTCAGGGTTAGAAATTCGAGCTTAGATAAATTGTTATATTTGGCTTTATCTGATTTTTACATGTTTTGAGCCTAATGTGCTAAATGTTGCTTTTACCGCTTTGATATTACGTGAACTGTATGTAAACTGTGCCGAAACCCCTATCCTTTCTGAGTCTTCTAAATCATGAAGAAGGGTGTACTTCGTATGACTTCTTTTCTGTATAGTGTCAAATCCCAATTTAGAACGAGGTTCGGATAAGTTGCTAAGCCGGTGAAGCTTCTGTATTCCCGGTACGCTGCCCCCCTCGGCTCGAGCTGTCCGCTCGGGTAAGCCAGGTCTAGAACAAATACCCAGGTTATGAACTTAGTATAACGAAGCCACATGCCGGATCCCTAGTAGGAACGTTTATTTGCATCATGTGCATTTGACTTAGGGGACTCAACACAGGGGTTGGGTCCGTCTAGGACAAGCAACCTGAAAATAATAGACCATCTTTGGCATCCTATGTGCTACATGTTGTATTTATGCAAGGGTGAATGGGTCATTTGGCGGACCAATGATATTTGCGGACAAATGACACTCCTTATCATGTTGATCACGTTAAATAAGAAAGTTGCACTATTTTTGATAAGCATGCCACTATGTTAATTAAGGACATGGGGAACATTGTGGAATTCAAGAAGCCTTGGTATTCCACATGTCCCCCACGCTTCATTTTTTGGGAAAAAGCACACGGGGAACATTTGTGGAATTCAAGAAGTCTTGGAATTCCCTATGTCCCCCATGCTTCACATGTTGGGAAAAGTGCATGGGGAACAGTTGCGGAATCCAAGATGTCTTGGAAATCCTTATGTTTCCCATGCCACATTTTTGAAAAATAATAATAAACATAAAAAAATATATACATATAAAAAAAAAGCATGAAAATTCAAAAGATTTTGTATATTGTCATCATTTTCCACATATTAGAAAACCATGAAAGAGTCCGAGTAGAGTCGTAGCTCTGCCGAAATTTTGAGAAAATGAAAAAAAATGTATCTTATTAAGTTTGTTTTATTAGCAAGTCTTGTTTTGAAAAATGTCAAAAAGTCCAATAAGTTTTATTATGTTATATAAAAAAAAAGGGGAATCGGGCATTGAAAGTGGTTTTATTATTGCAAATATATATATATATAAAATCCAAAAGTTTTTCTTATTTCCAAAAAATGTATATATATCTTTATCTGTTGCAAGAACATTGGTCTTGCCAAAAGTTTTTAGAATCCCAATTTTCAAAACAGATGATCCAAAAATATTTTCCATTATTGACTTCTTTAGAAAGTCTTTCTAATTGTTTTTCTAAAAAAAATAAAATATATATATATATATATATATATATATATATAATAAAAAACCAAATCCGAAAATATTTTGATTCTTCTTTCAAAAATTGAAAAGAAAATTCAAAATTCAAAAAAAAAACATTTTAGAAGCATTTCTTTTATTAAAGGTAAAATTCCAAAAAATATTTTCTTCTTCTTCTTTAGAATAAAAAAAAGCAAATGAAATTCAAAAATGTATCTTAGAAGTATTTCTTTCAAAAAAAATCAATCAAAAATCCAAAAAATATACTTCATTTCTTCTTTTAAAGTAGTTCTTTCACAAATTCACAAAAAAAAGGGTTAGTTCATCTACTTATTCCTGATTGCCCGAACTACGCGGGTTTGATTTTCACCGGATGTGAGATACGTAGGCAACCCTCATCGGGTCCAACCCCACCTTTTGCTAAAAAGCCAAAAAAAAACAAATAATAATAATAATAACAAAAAAATACATGTCAAATTTTAGTTTTTGTCATAAAGAAGTCGGGTGACGCTGTTTTATCAAGACATAGCCGAATGTTCCCGAAAGGGACGCCGGAAGGCTGACTTTGCATAAACAGCCACCTTTGGGTCAATTTCAGATTTGGTCCAGTTGACCCACACAGCCTTAAAAATCTTCGTCCCCGAGACGTTGACAGGCCGTGTTTGCAATATTGAGTTTCCTATTTTTGAAAAACAATAAAAGAGTCATAACTAAGTCAGGAGATGCTGTTTGTCATAAATAGCCGAATGTTCCCGAAAGGGACGCCGGAAGGCTGACTTTCCATAAACAGCCACCTTTGGGTCATTTTGAGATATGGACCCACACAGCCTTAAAAAATCTTCGTCCCCGAGGCGCTGAAGGGCCGTGTTTGCAACACTAAGTTTTTATTATAATTTGAAAAAAAAACAAAGAGTCGGCGGTCAGGTGAATACCGTTTGAATTTTGTCATAATAAGCCGAGCCACCTTCGGCCGCGTCTTAAACTGTTCTTGCCGAAACAACCTTAGAATATCTTTCAGTTGTCGAAAGGTTGTTTTCGTAAAAGAATGGACAAGTTGGTAAAAGTGTCATAAAATAATCCTCCCCGGCCTCAAAATTCATGTGAGAATTGGAAGGGGCCACATTTGCAAAAATAACCATTTGGTTAAAATTAGCAAAACGGAGGAAGGAAGTTGGCCATTTGTTTTGAAGTTTATAAATCTTTTGACTAGAATATGCGGGTTGTTTGATTCTCAAGTTTGTGGGTCATCTTTAAATCCTTGAAACCCAGTTTGTTTAAATTTTTTTTTTTTAAAAAAATGTGTTTAGTATTGTTTATCTTTTATTAGTCCGAACTACGCAAGGTCTGATTCATGCGGGGTCATGATACGTAGGCAATCTCCATAAGATTCGACCAAACAAAATAAGGGAAAAAAAGAGAATGAAAAAACGGAACGAAAAAATGAAAAAAAGAAAAAAAAGGAAAAAGGAAAAACAAAGGTAAAAAAATAATAATAATAATAATAATAAATAAATAAATAAATTTATATATATATATATATATATATATATATATATATATGTTGATAATAATAAGGACCGACTGAGTCCATTCTAACATATTTGGTGTTGAATTGTGAAGAAAGTTGAGGTGGTCGGTTTGTGCCTCAAAGAAAAATGACAACTAACGTCGAAGCTGTTACAAGTGCTCCAGAGACTCAGAGTCGGAGGGTTCCTCGTCATGAGTCACAATTTGCGACACAACAAGAGCAGTACCACTCTCCTGAGTACCACTCGTACTCGTTTGATCTTGCTGCAAAAACTGAGAAGCCTGCCCGAAAGATGGTACAGGAAGAAATGACCCAAAGAGTGAAAAGCTTAGAACAATGGTTGGAAAACATGCAAGGGTTGGCAGGCCAAAAGAGTGTTGCCTTCAAAGATCTATGTATGTTCCCCGATGTCCACTTGCCGCCTGGTTTCAAGACTCCAAAATTTGAAAAGTACGATGGACATGGAGATCCCATAGCCCACCTGAAAAGGTATTGCAATCAACTGAGAGGTGCGGGAAGAAATGAAGAATTGTTGATGGCTTATTTTGTGGAAAGCCTTACGGGAGTAGCCTCCGAATGGTTTATGGATCAAGACACGTCTCGCTGGTATGTCTGGGATGACATGGCACAGGCCTTTGTCAGACAGTTCCAATACAACATCGACATTCCCCCAGACCGCATTTCCCTTTCAAACCTGAAGAAGAAACCAAGTGAAAGTTTCAGGGAATATGCCATAAAATGGAGAGAGCAAGCAGCTCGAGTTAAGCCACCCATGGATGACCACGAGCTAATTACTGTCTTCCTTCAAGCGCAAGAGCCAGATTACTTTCAAAACATGGTGTCCGTAGTTGGCAAAACCTTCTCGGAAGCAATCAAAATTGGAGAAATGGTAGAGAATGGTCTTAAGACAGGCAAAATTATAAGTCAAGCTGTTCTTAAAGCCGCAACTCAGGCTATCCGGGTTGAGTCAGATAATCTTAGCGACACAAATGAGGAGATTGAAGAAATCATGATGACATCAGGGTCTAGAAGAGGTCCCAGGAGAACATCTCGAAGGTATGAGCAGCCTCCTCAGGTTTTCTATGGCTCCCCTGAGCAGTATTATCCACCTCAGGACGCTCAATACTCTGTCGCTCCACCTCAGTATGTTGTCCAGCCACCAAAACACCCCAGGAGGCGAGCACGAGCATCACAAAATCTCCAGAAGTCTCCACAAAATTTTCAGGTGCCCTATAACCCACAGCCAAGCCAGTGGTATAAAGGGGAACAAAGGTTGAAAGATAATTTTACACCAATAGGAGAGTCCTATGAAAGCTTATTTGAGAAATTAAAGAATCATGACATGATTGCACCTATTCCTCCAAATCGTGTGGACCCACGTGCAAGAAGCTTTGACCCTTCTAAAAGGTGTGAATACCATTCCAATGCCCAGGGGCACAATGTTGAAAGCTGTCGGGATTTGAAAAGAGAAATAGAAAGAATGATCCAAGAAGGGCGGATTGTGATCAATAACAGTGACATGGAGCACTCGAACCCTATCGAGGATTTGTTGACAGAGGGTGACGATGTTGAAGCGGGTAATGGTCTTGGCAGTATTGATGCAAAGCTCAGTGGCTAAGATGCCATTTTTTTTGATAAAATGGGAGGACGCTTCGTTCCTTGGTCAGCAAGAGAGAAGCTTGTGGTGGCTTATTTTGTGGTCGTTTCTGTTGTTCGGATTATTAAGGTTGTAATTGGGATTTTGTCTTGTGTCAAACCTTCTTATCTTTCCATTTTGTCATAGCAGTTTGTTTAAATTTTGTCCAGTTTGTGTTAGGATTCTATTCTGGGTTTTGTTTGTTTTATTATTCCAACCATTTCGCCGGTAGTCTAATACAAAGCCGGTCTTTTGTTAGTTTCAGTCGTCTTTTGTTTAGTCCTTTTATCATTTCGTTCAATGCCGATTCTAGGGACATGACATGCGCACACACTTTGGGCCTAATCTTAAAAGTTAATCATAAAACCCCGGAAAGGCGATCAGACCATTTAAAGAAAATAGGGACAGTTTGAGATTATTCAGAGTTCGAGTCATGTGGAACTGTGGCAAGTTAAGCACACATAAAACCGTTAAAAGCAAGATTCGCCAAATTGGCATGAGGGTCATGCATGATAATGAGAGTATCGCCCAATGGTGCTTTAGAAATGACAAAGAAAAAAGCAAATGTTTAACATAATTGTCAAGTCCAGCACCATCGGAAGAGACTATAAATCTATTGTGTAATTGTGTTGTTTGCACTTGGCATGTTTTGAAGACTGGAATGACGAAGGCATTTTGTTCTGCTACCTAAACACGCTATCCTTCGTTACCCCTTTTGAGCCTTATTTATCTTCTTTTATACCCCTCGTTCGGAATCAGTAGCAACGGAAAAAAAAAACAACAAAACGAAAAAAAAGAGAAAAAGAAAAAAAGAAAAGAAAAGAAAAATGATAACAAAAAGCAAAAAAGGAAAGTCAAATGAAAAAGAGGAATTGGGAACTACGTTTGACCTGATTCCTCAAAGAGGATACGTAGGCGCTTCACGGCTCGGTCATAGTTTTGAAAAATGAAAAAAAAACAATTAAGATATCCCCAAGCAAGAAACTGGGGCAGAGGTTGCGGTCGTTGTAAATAAATCTAATTCCGAAGGTTGTAACTAATAACCCAAAACTAATGCATTTTTTGAGCGTTTAATACCCTTTTTTAGCCCTATCCAAAAACCCACATTACGGTCCAAAGAAAGACCTTCTGATCAGTTTTCAAAAAATGCCAAGTCAGACAAATGAAGAGTCTTACCGGCGAACATAACATTCTGTTCCACAGCAGAAAGGACTCTAATCTCCAACAGAAAGAGTCATACCAGCAACACTCCAAATCCCCAGCTGGAGAGAGATATAAAACGAGAGAGTCTTATTGGTGAAAACCTTCACAGGCACCATAAGGCGATGAAAGCTGAGAGAAGAACCCAAAAATGAGAGAGACTTGATAGTGAAAACCCTTCGGGCACTACAAGTCGAATAAGATTGAGAATCAGAGGGGGAATCGCCAATTGAAGATCTTAAAAGATGATTGACGGCAGAGGATAGGCCACATACGCATGTCATGGCCATTAGAGTCGGTATCTGCGTTTGATAGATTTTTATTTATAGTTTCTTTTGTAAAAGAGTCATTCGTTTCCTTTGTCTTTTATTTTGTTTCTTTTATCTTTCTCCTTTCATAGAAAAATTCCCCAATAGAGTCTGTCGGGCCAGAACAAGTATGAAATGACTTCAAATATGCCATCAGCTTTTCAAGATGAGATCTGACTAGTACATCCAAATGGTATAGTCAGCAAGGAACAAGCGCGAGGCCAGTGTCAATAAAGATATCCCCAGCAAAAGGGAATTGACAAAAGGATTGACGAGCGTCAAGAGGGATATCCTTGCCAAAACCAAGGTTATAAACCTCAAAGACAAGGCCCGTGAACAAAGCAAGGAGAGCAGTGAGCATGATTCGGCGAAATCCATACTAGACTAAAAGGTCGGGGAAATGCCAGTTTCCAAGCTATGCCACAAAAGAAGAGGGATATCCCCGGCAGGAAGGGAATATCCCCAGCACATAATATCATCCCCAACAAGTCGTGGAGCACAGCGCAATGAAGGAGAAAGGGAAAGCAATCCCAATAGGAGTATCACAGCCAACCACCATGTTTTAAACTAACAAATTTTGTTTGATTTGAAACAGGTAAAGGAAATGGCATTGATGCAGAAACGCATGCCACAAGGGATATTATCAAACTGGGGCAGAAAATTTTCCTTCCATTTAGAAAATTTTCTGGAAGTCAGGTACCCCCAGCTGATAACATTTTACCCCCCAACAGGTAAGTAAATCAAGGGAGGTAGTCTTTGAAGGAAGAAGCTATGCAAAAAAAAAAAGAATAAAAAGATAATAATGAAAAAAAGGGTAAAAAGTCATCCCCATCTAAATAATCCCCAACAGTTTCGAGGGAGGACAACACAGGTAAGTAAATAATTCAAAAAAAAACGAAGGTTTCATTAATAGGAGACGCAATCATTAGAGTTCTACCCATAGGAGATGCATTTCCTCCCAAGATTGTTTTAGTTTCACCCCATAGGAGATGCATTTCCTCCTAAGTTTAAGTTTTACCCATAGGAGACGCATTTCCTCCTAAGTTTAAGTTTCACCCATAGGAGATGCATTTCCTCCTAAGTTCGTTTTTACCCATAGGAGACGCATTTCCTCCTAAGTTTATGTTTTACCCATAGGAGATGCATTTACTCTTAAGTGGTTGTTAAAGATATAAAAAAAAAAAAAAATGACCTAGTCTGATGAACCTTCTCCTAGGATCAAAATCTTAGTCTGATGAATTTTTCTCCTAAGATAGAGACCTAGTCTGACGAACCTTCTCCTAGGATCAAAATCTTAGTCTGATGAATCTTTCTCCTAAGATACCAAAAACAAAAAATGACCTAGTCTGATGAACCTTCTCCTAGGATCAAAATCTTAGTCTGACGAATTTTTCTCCTAAGATAGAGACCTAGTCTGACGAACCTTCTCCTAGGATCCAAATCTTAGTCTGACGAATTTTTCTCCTAAGATAGAGACCTAGTCTGACGAACCTTCTCCTAGGATCAAAATCTTAGTCTGATGAATCTTTCTCCTAAGATACCAAAAAACAAAAAATGACCTAGTCTGATGAACTTTCTCCTAGGATCAAAATCTTAGTCTGACGAATTTTTCTCCTAAGATAGAGACCTAGTCTGACGAACCTTCTCCTAGGATCAAAATCTTAGTCTGATGAATTTTTCTCCTAAGATACCAAAAAGAAAAGACCTAGTCTGATGAACCTTCTCCTAGGATCCAAATCTTAGTCTGACGAATTTTTCTCCTAAGATAGAGACCTAGTCTGACGAACCTTCTCCTAGGATCAAAATCTTAGTCTGATGAATCTTTCTCCTAAGATACCAAAAAACAAAAAATGACCTAGTCTGATGAACTTTCTCCTAGGATCAAAATCTTAGTCTGACGAATTTTTCTCCTAAGATAGAGACCTAGTCTGACGAACCTTCTCCTAGGATCAAAATCTTAGTCCGATGAATCTTTCTCCTAAGATGCTAAAAAAGAAAACATTTTGAAAAAGAGTAATTTTCCTAAATCCAGGCGCCCACCTGTATAACGAGAGGAATACATTTTAGTCTTTACTTTCAAGTGTTGAAATTGGGAGCCCGCCCATAATAACAGAGGCATACATTCAGTTTTTACTTTCAAGTGTTGAAATTGGGAGCCCGCCCATAATAACAGAGGCATACATTCAGTTTTTACTATCAAGTGTTGAAATTGGGAGCCCGCCCATAATAACAGAGGCATACATTTCAGTCTTTACTTTTCAGGTGTTGAAATTGGGAGCCCGCCCATAATAACAGAGGAATACATTCAGTCTTTACTTTCAAGTGTTGAAATTGGGAGCCCACCCATAGAACAGAGGCATACATTCCAGTCTTTAAATTTCTTGTCAGGCGCCCACCTGTATAACGAGAGGAATACATTTCAGTCTTTTTCATTACAAGTGTTGAAGTTGGGAGCCCGCCCATAGAACAGAGGAATACATTTCAGTCCTTACATTTCAAGCATTGAAGTTAGGCGCCCACCTGTATAACAAGGGAATACATCCTAATCTAGTGTTTAGTTCACTCTCAGCACTGCATCAGTAGTATCAGTGGGCTACGATTTTGCTAACGACTCACAAACCTTCCCAGTGCAAACTGGGTTAGGAAATTTTGTTTGTTTTGTTTGTTTTGATTGTCAGGGACCCAAAATGTAGAACGGAGTTTGTGGTATGTCAAAGATCGAAGAAGTTAGGAGTCCGCCTGTCAAAGATCAAGCAATGACCCACTGGAAAGCAGAAGGATTACAACAGAAATCCCCAGTATTCAATCCAAGTTAGAAGCTCGCCTCAAGAACGCGAATCAATAGTCTGGGATGATCAACAGAAGCTGGTCACAAAAAAAACAAGAAAAAAAAGAAGAAAAAAGAAAGAAAGAGAAGATCCCAAAATACGGAAGTGGAGAACAGATGTGATCTGCTCAGGAACTAGCGCCTACAACTAGCAAGTATCAAGGTTCAAATCCAAAGTCTGTATGAAGCACCATTCAAGACTCAAGATCAAGTTTCAGAAGACTTAGAGATAGGAATCCTTGTAACTAGTAGCTGATAGGCTTAGTTAGTCTTTTTCAGTTTTCATTTTTGTTGTAATGACAGGACCGCGGACCGGAACCTCAACGGAACGGCACCTCGATCGGCTCTTCACCTCGGTACACTTCACTATCTCTCTCATATCCGAACTACACGTGGCCTGATTCCTGTAAAACCAAGGATATGTAGGCAGCTCAGATACCAGGGCTCGGTCACATTCCCTCCCTTTCCTTAAGTGTAGTCCGTCCAAGTAATGGTCGGGTCAAAAACACGTCTAGTCGTTCTTTGTCGGAAAACTCTTCGTGTTTCCAGTCAAAGAGGGGCAGCTGTAAGCACGTGATTTTTGACCCTCCCCGGGAATTTTTACATTCTTAGCTTAAATATTTAATTTAGGACTAATATAGCTATTTTGACTATTTTTACTTTATTTTTCTCGCAAAAGAAAAAATTACAAAAAAATATATATATAAATTTTAGTTTATGTATCCCTCATAAACTTGAAAAAATAAAAAAATTGCACTTTATTTTTGTACTTTATATAATTTCGAAAATTACAAAAAATATAATTCTATTAAGGTTTTGTAGTCATTTTAATTTGGAAAAAATGCAAAAATATTACTTTATATTTTATCTTTATATAAAAAACGAAAATTACAAAAAATAGTTTTATTAATATTTTGTAGCTATTTTAAATCTTGAAAAATATTAAGAAAATAATAATATAGTTTTGTTTTAAATAATTAGTCTTATTTTAGTAGCTATTTTGCTTATATAGGACTAGTTAAGCAACGTCGTGTTCCTATTTCTCGGGTCCGGGCAAAAGAATAATATTCGGGTTCAAACTACCCGGTTTTAGGCCTAATTTTCGGACCTAACCCCTAATAAATCAAGTCCATGACACATGGGGAACCCCACCACGCGTGGGGGACACAAACCTTGAACCCCACCACGCGTGGGGCTCATTTTTCTGGGCATTGTGTATCAAATACACGGACAAGGCCAAAGCATGGGGGGACTTCCATTTTTTTTTTGAAAACACGTACTGTAGATCATCTTCTTCCTCAGAAGAAGAAAACCAAGAACCCGAGCAAAAAACTCAACCACCCACCTCCATCTACACTACCCAAACCGTCCGCAACCCCCCCAGCTCCGTCATCGTCGATCACTGGCCACTGTTCCTCCGTCTTCTTCCTAAAAGAAGAAGAACAAAAACAAGCAAAACCCTACTGTGAAAACCAAACCAACGTCGCAACCAACTCCTCCTCCCACCTTCACCACCGAGAAACCAGCCCCCCTCGTCGTCATTTCCAGACGACAACCAAACAACCCGTCACCTCCACGTCCAAACACCATCGCCCAAACACCACATCCATCAACACCCTGAAACCACCACCGGACAGTCCCGACCGTAGCGGCTTCACCATTTTTAGTCCGACGAGCAGCTGTTGCTGCGTGCCAAGCAGTTGTGGCTGCGTTTCTGAGCAGCTGTCATTGCGCGTCTTAACCTTCCCATCATGACCCATCTCCGACCTGCTGCATCGTCCAACCAGCTTCCCCCCGTTGTTGCTGTCCTCCACCAAACAGACCATCGACCATCTTAGCCCAGTTCCCTCCATCTCGTCACCTTGGTTGTTCCCCGTCGATAGCCCAGTTCCTTCCGCAGCAACCAAACAATCCTTGGTTGTTGACAGTTGTGGGTCCGAGCTTTCTATTTCCATCGAGGTCGTCTTTGGTTCATCGAGGTCCGGTACGTCGAGGTGTTCGTCCGAGGTTTCATCATTGTTCCTCGTCGAGTGAGGTCCGGTTCGAGTTCCGTAGGAGGCACTGTTGTCGTTCTAGGATTGTCGAGGTTCGAAGGTTGGTGTTCTTCGTACTTTGTTTCATTTCGTTCGTTTCGCATATTATGGTTCAAGGCGAATGAGAGTATTTGATATTGAGGAATGTCAACAATGCAACTTTTGTTGTTGTGTTAAAAATGCTTATTCTATGTTTAGTTACTGCATGTTTAAAGTAAATGTGAGCATATGAACGGTTTGTTTGTCATCTTTGTTAAATCGTTTTTTCTCATTTTTACCATGGATATTATTACCTGTTAGAATCGTTGTTTTTGTTTAACCTCGGATGACTTCATTGGTAGAAAATCGTAGTTGCCTTAAGTTTGCCCTTAAATAATAAAAACGAAACGAGCTTCGTCACATAAAAAATGTACAGATTGCGGAGCCCTCACAAAAATATATGCATTAAATACTTAGATTCCGGGTCGGGCCGTTCAGCGAATTTCATGGCCCTACCCCAAAATAATAATGCGCTAGTTGCTTCAGACGCGCCTTTAATAATTTAATTTTCCTAAACTCGGGTGCACATTTATGTGACCCAAATCTAAATCTCAACGGAATCGAAATGTGTCTCTAATCACGGGTATATTGATTATGGCGTGGCCCGAGATGCATTTCCATGAAGTTGTAAATTCCTTTTAATAACAAATGAGACGAGACTCGACAAACAAAATGTAGAAGCTGCGGGGCCCTCTAAATGTATATATATTAGAAAATACTTAGAATTCGGGACATGCCGTTTAGCAAATTTTACGGCCTTCCCCAAAATAAATACGCTAGTCGCTTTAGGCGCACCTTTAATAATTTTATTCTCCTTAATTCGGGTGCACATTTATGTGACCCAAATCCAACGCCTTTAATAATTTTATTCTCCTTAATTCGGGTGCACATTTATGTGACCCAAATCCAAATCTCAACCGAGTCGAGATATGTCAATAACCACGGGTGTGTTGATGTAACGTGGTTCGAGATATGTTTTCACGATGTTGCAAGTCCTATAAAAATAACAGTAAACGATAAAAGCGGTTAAAAGTTAAAATTTGCACATAAGTTCATATTCGTATAAAATCAGATAAATAAGCCGAATATAACAGTTGAGCGACCGTGCTAGAACCACGGAACTCGGGAATGCCTAACACCTTCTCCCGGGTTAACAGAATTCCTTATCCGGATTTCTGGTACGCAGACTGCAATATGGAGTCATTCTTTTCCTCGATTCGGGATTAAAATTGGTGACTTGGGACACCCTAAATCTCCCAAGTGGCGACTCTGAAATAAATAAACCAATCCCGTTTCGATTGTCCTTTAATTGGGAAAAACTCCCTTGCGCCCTCGCGGGTGCGTAAAAAGGAGGTGTGACAGTACACATAGGAATGAAGTGTGCGGACTTGGTCAGCCGATCCACAAACACCCAAATAGCATCGAACTTCTTCAAAGTCCGTAGGAGTCCAACTACAAAGTCCATGGTGATCCGCTCCCAATTCCACTCTGGAATATCTATCTACTAAAGCAAGCCACCTGGTCTCTGATGCTCATTTTTCACCAGCTGACAATTGAGACACCAAGCTACAAATCCCACAATATCCTTCTTCATTCTCCTCCACCAATATATTGTCTCAGATCCTAATACATCTTCACGGCACCCGAATGGATGGAATACCACGAGCTATGGGCCTCCTCCAGAATCAACTCCCGAAGCACATCTACATTGGGCACACATATCCGGCCATGCATCCTCAATACCCCGTCATCACAAATAGTCACATCTCTGGCATCGTCGTTCTGAACTTTATCCTTAAGGACAAGAAAATGAGGATCATCATATTGCATGCGATCAAACAAGAAAGACCGAGAAACCACACATGTTAAGACCCGACTAGGCTCCGAAATATCCAACCTCACAAACCGATTGTCCAAGGCCTGAACATCAACTGCAAGAGGTTCCTCCCCAACAAAAATATATGCCAAACTACCCATACTCACCGCCTTCCTACTCAAAGCATCGGCCACTACATTGTCCTTCCCTGGATGATACAAGATAGTGATATCATAGTCCTTTAGCAGCTCCAACCATCTCCACTACCTCAAGTTGAGATCCTTTTACTTGAATAAGTGATGGAGGCTACGATGATCAGTAAACACCTCACAAGACACACCATACGGATAATGCCTCCAAATCTTCAATGCGTGAACAATGGAAGCCAACTCAAGATCATGAACATGGTAGTTCTTCTCATAGGGCTTCAACTGACGAGAAGCATAATCAATCACCCTACCCTGCTACATCACCACACACCCAATACCAACTCTTGATGCATCATAATACACTGTATATGAACCAGAAGCTGATGGAAATACTAACACTAGAGCTGTGATCAAGGCAGTCTTGAGCTTCTGAAAGCTCGCCTCACACTCATCCGACCACATGAAAGGCGTACCCTTTTGAGTCAATTTGGTCAAGGGTGATGCTATAGATGAAAATTCCTGAATGAACCGATGGTAATAACCTGCCAAACCAAGAAAGCTGCGAATATCTGTGGCTGAGGACGGTCTGGGCCAACTCTAAACTTCCTCTATCTTCTTCGGATCAACCTGAATACCCTCACTGGACACCATGTGCCCCAAAAAAGCCACTAAACTAAGCCAAAACTCACATTTGGAGAACTTTGCCTAAAGCTTCTCCTCCCTCAACCGCTGCAATACAACTCTCAAATGCTCGGCGTGCTCCTTCTGACTACGTGAGTATACCAGAATATCATTAATGAATGCAATGACAAAAGAGTCGAGATAAGGCCGAAACACGCTGTTCATCAAATGCATGAACGTTGTTGGGGCATTGTCAGCCCAAAAGATATCACAAGGAACTCATAATGACCATATCGGGTCCTGAAAGTTGTCTTAAGAATATCCAAGTCCCTGATCTTCAATTGATGATACCCTAAACGGACATTAATCTTGGAGAACACCCTTGCTGCCTGAAGTTGGTCAAATAAATCTTCAATACGAGGCAAAGGATACTTGTTCTTGATTATGGCCTTGTTCAACTACCTATAATCAATGCACATCCTCGTAGTGCCATCCTTCTTCTTCACAAATAGAACTGGCACACCCAAAGGTGAAACACTAGGTGAAATAAAGCCCTTATCAAGGAGTTCCTGAAGTTGCTCCTTAAACTCCTTCAACTCTGCTGGTGCCATATACTCCTTCAACTCTGCTCCTTAAATATCAACAAATAATGAGTTAATTACAGAAAAAGGCATATTAAAATAACTAAAAAATCAAGGAAAATAAGAAAGAAACTATACCTAGAATATGAATACCTAAGTATTACAAAAATAGACAAAGCTAGGCTATCTGGATTAATTGATACAATATCTAAAATAGAATACAAATATATTTACTATCTTAAAAATAAAAGATGAATAAATAAGAGTTCGCACTAGAAGAGAAGACATATGAAAATCCAGAAGGATTAAAAATAACAATAATATTTTCCAACTTAGGAAGAAGATACAATAAAATAGGAAATAACCTAAACTTAATGTTAGAAAAAGAAACGGTAAAACTAGAAGATAGTTTAACCGCAATGATTAGAATAAAAAAAGAAAACGAAGAAATAGATAGAAAACGAGAGATTAAAGAAATACAACAGCAAGCTAAAGAAAAAATACAACAGATAGAGGAAGTAAAGAACACTAAAATAACAGAATTAGAAAAAGAATTAGAAATGCTAAAACAGCTATATACAGATAAACTAAAAGAAAAAGAAAAACGTAAAGAAGAAGAACAAGAGCTAAGACTGACAAATGAGATAGAAAAATTTAAATTACAGTTAGAAGAGGTACAGGATAATCCACCAAATATAAGCATAAACGAAATAAATGACCAAAGGGATAATGACAAAGATCTAGGAGAAGACTATTCAGAAACAAGTGAGACGTACACAGAACTTATAGAAAAAACAGAAAAGATAAAAACAAATCTAGAAATAAATACATGAGATATGACCGAGGATAAACCAAGCACATCAGGAGTAAAAAATCCAAGACAACTAAACTCAACCTATTACAGAGTAAGTTATGATTCATATGATAGGAACAAAACATTATGGGATAAAAGGCTAAATAGGAAATGGGCACCAAGATAGATAACTGAACAATGTAATTTTTTAGATCTAAATTGTGTAGCAGATATAAATAAAACAATCCAATTTTGGATAGGATATATCTCAAAACAACTAATAGATAATAAAATAGTAATAACTGAAACACCAGGATATATAGAAAGAACACTCATAGGAACGGTAAAACTATGGTTACAAAATTTAACAAGTGAAAGCTTAGATACATTAAGAAGTAATAAAAAACTTGATGGTACAGCTGCAACAACAGTTACAGATATATTGAATAAATATGAAATAGCAATAAGAAATGAATTTAGTAGTATGACAACAGAAGTAGAAGAACAAAATAAAGAAAAAACTACAAATAGAAGTTTAATGACAAAATTAGCAATATGTAATATGTGTTATATAGACGAATATACTTGTGCATTTAGAAACTATTATTATAAAGGAACATATAGTCCGGATGAAAGTAAGGAAATAAGAAAATTATATTTTACCAAATTACCAGAACCTTTTAGCTCAAAAATAATAAAAAATTGGAATGAAGCAGAACTAGCAGATACTCTAGGAGCTCGAATAAAATTTCTACAAAACTGGTTTATAGAATTATGTGAAAAATATAAAGAAAATATTAAAATGAATAAAATATTAGTAAAAAATTTGGCATGCTGCGAAAATAGAATAGCACCCCAATTTGGTTGCACAGATAAATATTACAAAAAGGAAGGAAAGAGAAAAAGATATAAATCCAAATATAAGCATAAGAAACCAAAAGGAAGATATTATGTAAAAAATTACAAACATAAAAAACCATATAGAAAAAAGAAAAAACTAACAGAATGTACTTGTTACAATTGTGGAAAGCTATGACACTTAGCTAAAGATTGCAAATTACCAAAAAACCAAAAGAAGAAACAAATTACCGAAATAATAATAGACAATGATAAATATACACAAATAGAATATATAGATTATGAATTAGGCAGTGAATACAGTATATATGAAATATCAGAAAATGAATTATCAGAAAATGAAAAGTATATAAATAATGATATAATAGAAGAATCAGACGAAGATAATTATGACTGAAAAAGATATACAAATCATACAACAAGAAGAACACCAAGATGAACAATCTTCAGAACAAAAAATAATATTTGATACCACCATATTTGAACAAATAAAAGGAAAAGAATTGGATCTAAGCATAAACAAAATACTAGAAGTACCAACAATAAAGAATTGGTTTAAAAGACAAAAAGAAGAATATTATGTAGTAAGCCAAAGAGAACATATAATAGACTGTAAATACATTAAAGGTAAAGCAAAAAACCCAATAAAATACGTACATTTAGGAGGAACAGAGATACTAATAAAAATATGTTTTAGAGAGGGAATAGATACCCCTATAGAAATATACTTGGCGGACGATAGAATTGTACAACCTAAAGAAAAGAGTATAATAAGTGCAGTAAGGGGTAACTTAATATACCAAAAATTTAAATTCATAATAAGTGCCAACTATTCAGTGGCAATAGATAGATAAATCATCAGTGCTATACTGGAAAATGTTTGGAATAGAACTAGCACCAGGAAGTAAGATATTCACAGCAAGATGTAAAAATCTATATGTCTTAACAACAAAACATAAGATAACAGCTAAAAATAAAATAAATAAGATTAAAATAGAAAATCCGTTCGAAAGGATGTATCAGTTATAGACAACAATGATTATAGTTATAAGGAAATGGATATAGAAGAAGACTTAGAAATAGTAAAAGAAAGATTGAGCACGTCAAACGAACAAGTAATGAGATACCAGAGACATCATCAAGAATAAGTACATCAAGAAGAATAGATTACATAACTCCACAAAAATTAATAGAACAAAAAATAGAAGAAATAAACCCACGTCATTATTATATAACAAGAATAATGGACCAAAGAAAATATTTAATATTAATAAATACAGGACAAGAAGAGAATTATGTTATAAGAGAATTAATACCAGAACAAGAGATAGTAACAATAGAACAGCAAAATTCAGAATTACCAAAAGCACTAAGAAAAAATGAAGAAACAACTGAAAAGGAATTAATTATTGGCGGAATACCAATATTAATAAATTTTAAAATATATCAAGGAGATAAAAACATTACACTAGGAATAAAATGGTTAGAAAAGGTCAAACCATATAAATTAGAAGATAGGCAATTAACAATAAGTTATGAAAATAAAAAGATAATAATCAAAAGAACCTTAATATAATGCCAAAAATATATATACATGCCAAAATAATAGTAGAAGGATATTATAATAGATATTATACACCTATGATGGATACAGGAGCAGAAGCTAACATGTGCAAACATAATTGTCTACCAAAAAATAAATGGGAAAAGCTAAGAACCCCTAGTAGTAACAGGATTTAACAATGAGGGAAGTATGATAACATACAAAGCAAGGAATCTAAAAATACAAATATGGGATAAAATATTAACCATAGAAGAAATATATAGTTATGAATTCACAAATAAAGATATATTATTAGGAATGCCATTTTTAGATAAGTTATTCCCTCATGTTATAACAAAAGCACATTGGTGGTTTACTACCCCGTGTAAGCAATGGATAGGAGCAAAAAGAGTAAATAATAAATTGAGAAAAACAACACTCTGGATTAAGAGAAGTGAGAAAATTACCCAGAAATTAGAAAATATGACACAAAGCAACCATAATATAGAAATAATCATTTTCTCAATAAACAAGATAAAACTACTCCAAGATAAATTAGAACTACTATATAATGATAATCCCCTACATGGATGGGAAAAACATAAAACAAAAATAAAAATTGAACTAATAGATGAAAATAGTATAATAACGCAAAAACCGTTAAAATACAATTTTAATGATCTAACAGAATTTAAAATACATATACAAGAATTATTAGACAATAAGTACATACAAGAAAGTAATAGCAAATACACCAGCCCAACATTTATAGTGAATAAACATAGTGAACAAAAACGAGAAAAAAATCGAATGGTTGTAGATTATAGAAATTTAAATGCAAAAACAAAAACATATAATTATCCGATACCAAATAAAATACTAAAAATCAGACAAATACAAGGATATAACTATTTTAGTAAATTTGACTGTAAATCAGAATTTTACCATTTAAAACTAGAAGATGAATCTAAAAAGTTAACAGCATTCACAGTACCACAAGGATTTTACGAATGGAACGTATTACCATTTGGATATAAAAATGTACCAGGTAGATACCAACATTTTATGGATAACTACTTCAACCAATTAGAAAATTGTATAATATATATAGATGATATACTATTATATTCTAGAACGGAGAACGAACATATAAAACTACTAGAAAAATTCATACACATTGTAAAAATATCAGGAATTAGTTTAAGTAAAAAGAAAGCAGAAGTAATGAAAAATCAAATAGAATTCTTAGGTATACAAATAGATAAAATGTAATAAAAATGCAAACTCATATAGTACAAAAAATAATTAACTTAAACGAAACACTTGATACGAAAAAGAAGTTACAATCATTTTTAGGATTAGTTAACCAAGTAAGGGAATATATCCCTAAATTAGCAGAAAACTTAAAACCATTACAGAAAAAATTAAAAAAGGATGTAGAATACCATTGTGACGAAAAAGATAAAATACATATAAAGAAGATCAAAAATATGTGTAAAAAATTACCAAAACTATATTTTCCAGATGAAATAAGACAGTTCACATACATAGTAGAAACTGATTCTAGTGACCACAACTATGGAGGAGTTCTAAGATATAAATATGATAATGAAAAAATTGAACACCATTGTAGATATTATTCAGGATCATGCACGGAACCACAATTAAAATGGGAGATAAATAGGAAAGAACTATTTGGATTATATAAATGTTTGTTAGCATTTGAGCCATATATCGTTTATAACAAGTTTATTGTAAGAACAGATAATACACAAGTAAAATGGTGGATAACACGGAAAGTACAAGATTCAGTAACTACGAAGGAAATAAGAAGGCTTGTATTAAATATACAAAATTTTACATTTACAATTGAAGTAATAAGGACTGACAAAAATGTTATTGCAGACTACCTGTCAAGACAAAGGTACCCAAACTGTTGAAAGCCAAGAAACAAAAGATTTATTTGCAATCCTTACTACTCTATCTTTACAGATGGATGGTATGGGAAAAAGATTACAACAACTAGAGAAAAGCCAACCAAGTCAGCAGCATGACTATAAAGATGCGGAGCTAAGTCGATCGGAAGACTCAAAACTTCCAGAGTTAGAAAGAGACGTTGGGAAACTCCAAAAAACCCATAACAAAGTTTGTTTATATACAGTTGCAGGTACAAGTAAACAAGTTAACAAGAAGCCATATACCAATGTCAATTTAAATAACATATTTGATAAACCAATTATACCGAAAAGGCCAAAAGAAACAATAGTTACGACACCACAAGCCTCAACCTATGCCAACAGCCTACACCAAAATATCAAAATATACAATCATATTACCCAGACCTATATTGAAAATATATACAAAATCCAAACATTTCTAAACCTTAACCCCAGAGCAACTACTACAACAGATCCAACACAGGACTATATAACCCAAAAACTCCAAGGATATAATAGATTTATTGCACAGCCAAAAACTAAAGCCAATTTAGTAAAAACATGTTACAATTATGGATTACTTAGCACAATATATACCTATGATGGGGAAGAGATAAGTGGAATACCAGAGCTATATAAAGTATTTATTACATTTAAAAGAATTACAAAACGAAACCTATTTTTTATAAAATTCTATACAGCACCCGCTGAGATACTATACGATGAAATAAAACCTATTATACAGGTTGTAAAAATAGGATTGACACGAGATATGATAATACCAGAAGAAATAGAACAACAACCAGAAATACCAAAAATCGAGATACCGGGTTTTTACGCCAACAAAAGAATAATTGGAATAGCAACTATTATCCAAGAACTAGCCAACAATTATTTACAAGAAAATGCTATCTGGAGCTACTACTCAAGAGATCAACTAATGATATATGCGAATTCAAGAGAACTACGACAAGGAGATATGGATGAAGTCCAAAAATGGATTTTATCATTACTAAAACTAGAGATACAACCAACTACAAGATCACTAAAGAAAGGATTTATTTCCAATAAATTATTGACAAGATACTGCAAATTAGTAGGACGCAAATACCCAGATCATATATGTTCAAAATACAACGGAGAAGATAATCATGTACTAGAAGTACAACTGGAATGAAGATATCAGCCCAAAGACAAAGGAAGAAGACAGCTATTGCAAACAGACAATGTGAAAAGTCATAAAGTAAATAGTACAAGTCATATTCTGTAACAACCCGACCGGTCGTTTTGAGCTCCGACGCGCCATTCAGTAGTTTGAGGCCATGAGCAGCTTCTTCTCAGGTCGTTTTAACTAGTATTTGAGATATTCGTAGCTGATCATTAATCTGAATATAAGTCTAATTCATATAAATCTAAGATATCTATTTCTTCTGATAAAATTAGTTCTGTATATCCTTGTTCCATTATGTTAATTATTTCAAAAGAAATTAAAATATCGTAAATTTTTCTTCTAATGTCATTATTAAGTTGGTTCAAGGTATATAATATGAGTATTTTGTAATCATTATTGTTATCTAGTAGATAAGTGTGGTTGCTCATAAGATTATTATTTTTCCTTATTCTTATCATGTGTTTACTAAACATATTCCCTCTAACCTCTTTGTTTATCATAGGGTTTATCATTTTTTAATAAGTTATACTGAACAATATTTTCTTGTCACTACCATGTTTTTCTTGCTTCAATCATTTACCCTAACAGCGCCTCAACTCTGTCTACTCCCCTAAACGGCTTCCTTTCCTATCAGTTTCGACCTTAGGATGGCATAGTCTGGGCTTAACTACTCTCAGCATTATTAGACATGACAAACTTTCTCAAGATGTTCTTTATAATAGTATTATAACATGATAAACAGTTATTGTACTTTCCGAGTTATCCAGCTATAATTGTGGAAAGCTAGGACACTTAGCCAAAGATTGTAAATTACCAAAAAACCCAAAGAAGAAACAAATTACCGAAATACTAATTGATAATGATAAATATACACAAATAGAATATGTAGATTATGAATTAAGCAGTGAAGACAGCATATATGAGATATCAGAAAATGAGTTCTCTGAAAATGAAATAAACAAGGATATAGAAGAGTCAGATGAAGAAAATTATGACTGAAAAAGATATACAAATTATACAACAAGAAGAACACCAAGATGAACAATCTTCAGAACAAAAAATAATATTTGACGCTAATATATTTGAACAAATAAAAGGAAAAGAATTGGATCTAAGTATAGACAAAATATTAGAAGTACCAACAATAAAGAATTGGTTTAAAAGACAAAAAGAAGAATACTATGTAGTAAGCCAAAGAGAACATATAATAGATTGTAAATACATCAAAGGTAAAGCACAAATACCAATTTTAAATAAAAGACTACTAAATAAAGAAATACAAGATATAAAAGCAAAAAATCCAATAAAATATGTACACTTAGGAGGAACGGAGATCCTAATAAAAGCATGTTTTAGGGAAGGAATAGATACCCCTATAGAAATATACTTGGCAGATGATAGGATTGTACAACCTATAGAAAAGAGTATAATAAGTGCTGTAAGAGGTAACTTAATATACCAAAAATTTAAATTTATAGTAAGTGCTTAACTATTCAGTAGCAGTAGATGATAAAAATATAGATAAATCATTAGTTTTATACTGGAAAATGTCTGGAATAGAATTAGCACCAGGAAGTAAAATATTCACAGCAAGATGTAAAAATCTATATGTCTTAACAACAAAACATAAGATAACAGCTAAAAATAAAATAAATAAAATAAAAATAGAAAATCCATTCGAAAGAATAGTATCAGTTATAGACAACAATGATTACAGTTATACAGAAATAGACATGGATGAAGATTTAGAAATAGTAAAAGAAAGATTAAGCACATCAAAACGAATAAATAATGAAATGCCAGAAACATCATCAAGAAGTACATCAAGAAGTACATCAAAAAGAATAAATTATACCACTCCACAAAAATTAATAGAACAAAAAATAGAAGAAATAAACCCACATCATTATTATATAACAGGAATAATGGACCAAAGAAAATATTTAATACTAATAAATACAGGGCAGGAAGAGAATTATGTTATAAGAGAACTAATACCAGAACAAGAGATAGTAACAATAGAACAACAAAATTCAGAACTACCAAAAGCGTTAAGAAAAAACGAAGAAACAACTGAAAAAGAATTAATTATTGGAGGAATACCAATATTAATAAATTTTAAAATATATCAAGGAGATAAAAATATTACACTAGGGATAAAATGGTTAGAAAAAGTCAAACCATATAAATTAGAAGATAGGCAATTAACAATAAGTTATGAAAATAAGAAAATAATAATAAAAAGAACTTTGATATAATGCCAAAGATATACATACTTGCCAAAATAATAGTAGAAGGATATTATAATAGATATTATACACCTATGGTGGATACAGGAGCAGAAGCTAATATGTGTAGACATAATTGTTTACCAGAAAGTAAATGGGAAAAGCTAAAAACCCCCATAGTAGTAACAGGATTTAATAATGAAGGAAGTATGATAACATATAAAGCAAGAAATATAAAAATACAAATATGGGATAAAATATTAACCATAGAAGAAATATATAGTTACGAATTCACAAATAAAGATATATTATTAGGAATGCCATTTTTAGATAAATTATACCCACATATTATAACAAAAATACATTGGTGGTTTACTACCCCGTGTAAACAAAAATTAGGAGCAAAAAGAGTAAATAATAAAGTAAGAAAAACAACACCCTGGATTAAAGGAAGTGAAAAGATTACCCAAAAATTAGAAAATGTAATACAAAGTAACCATAATATAGAGATAATCATTTTCTCAATAAATAAGATAAAACCACTACAAGATAAACTAGAATTACTATATAATGATAATCCACTCCAAGGATGGGAAAAACATCAAACAAAAATAAAGATTGAACTAATAGATGAAAATAGCATAATAACACAAAAACCTTTAAAATACAATTTTAATGATTTAACAGAATTTAAAATGCATATAAAAGAATTATTAGATAATAACTACATACAAGAAAGTAATAGTAAACATACTAGCCCAGCATTTATAGTAAATAAGCATAGTGAACAAAAAAGAGGAAAAAGCCGTATGGTTATAGATTATAGAAATTTAAATGCAAAAACAAAAACATATAATTATCCGATACCAAATAAAATACTAAAAATTAGACAAATACAAGGATATAACTATTTTAGTAAATTTGACTGTAAATCAGGATTTTACCATTTAAAACTAGAAGATGAATCTAAAAAGTTAACAGCATTCACAGTACCACAAGGATTTTACGAATGGAACGTATTACCTTTTGGATATAAAAATGCACCAGGTAGGTATCAACATTTTATGGATAATTACTTCAACCAATTAGAAAATTGTATAATATATATAGATGATATATTGCTATATTCTAGAACAGAGAACGAACATATAAAACTACTAGAAAAATTCATACACATTGTAGAAATATCAGGAATAAGTTTAAGTAAAAAGAAAGCAGAAGTAATGAAAAATCAAATAGAATTTTTAGGTATACAAATAGATAAAAACGGGATAAAAATGCAAACCCATGTAGTACAAAAAATAATTAACTTGAATGAAACACTTGATACAAAAAAGAAGTTACAATCATTTTTAGGATTGGTTAACCAAGTAAGAGAATATATTCCTAAATTAGCAGAAAACTTAAAACCATTACAGAAAAAATTAAAAAAGGACATAGAATATCATTTTGACGAAAAAGATAAAATACATATACAGAAGATAAAAAATATGTGTAAAAAATTACCAAAACTATATTTTCCAGATGAAAAGAAACAATTTACATATATTGTAGAAACTGATTCTAGTGATCACAGCTACGGAGGAGTTCTAAAATATAAATATGATAATGAAAAAATTGAACACCATTGTAGATATTATTCCGGATCATACACGGAACCACAATTAAAATGGGAAATAAATAGGAAAGAACTATTTGGATTATATAAATGTTTGTTAGCATTTGAGCCATATATTGTTTATAACAAATTTATAGTAAGAACAGATAATACACAAGTAAAATGGTGGATAACTCGGAAAGTACAGGATTCAGTAACTACAAAGGAAATAAGGAGACTTGTATTAAATATACAAAATTTTACATTTACAATTGAAGTAATACGAACTGACAAGAATGTTATTGCAGACTACCTATCAAGACAAAGGTACCCAAACAGATGAAAGCCAAGAATCAAAAGACATATTTACAATCCTTACTACTCTATCCTTACAGATGGAGAGTATGGGAAAAAGATTACAACAGCTAGAAAGTCAGCAGCATGACTATAAAAATGCGGAGCTAAGTCGATCGGAAGACTCTAAACTTCCAGAGGTAGAAGGAGACGTTGGGAAACTCCAAAAAACCCATAACACAGTTGCTTTATATACAGCTGCAGGTACAAGCAAACAAGTTAACAAAAAGCCACATATCAATGTAAACCTAAACAACGTATTTGATAAGCCATTTACATCAAAAAAGCCAAGAGAAGCAATAGTTATAGCCCCACAAACTACAACCTATGCCAATAGCCTACACCACAACAAAAAGGTATATAACCATATTACTCAAACATATATTGAGAATATATATAAAATTCAGACATTCTTGAACCTAAACCCTAGATCAACTACTACTACAGATCCAACACAGGATTATGTAACCCAAAAACTACAGGGATATAATAGGCTTATAGCCCAGCCAAAAACAAAAGCAAACCTAGTAAAAACATGTTACAACTACGGACTACTTAGCACAGTATATACCCATGACGGAGAAGAAATAATTGGAATACCAGAGCTATACAAAGCATTTGTCACCTTCAAGAGAATTACAAAAGGCAACCTATTCTTCATCAAATTCTATACAGCACCAGCGAAAATACTATATGATGAAATAAAACCCATAATACAGGTGATAAAGATAGGACTAACACGAGATATGATAATACCGGAAGAGATAGAGAAACAACCGGAGATACAGAAAATGGAGATACCAAGTTTCTATGCCAATAAAAGAATAATTGGTATAGCAACTATTATTCAAGAACTAGCTAACAATTATCTACAAGGAAATGCTATCTGGAGCTACTATTCCAGAGACCAGTTGATGATATATGCCAACTCGAAGGAACTACGACAAGGAGATATGGATGAAGTCCAGAAATGGATTTTATCATTATTAAAACCAGAAATGCAACCAACTACCAGAGCATTGAAAAAAGAATTTATTTCAAACGAGTTATTAACAAGATACTGCAAACTAGTAGGACACAAATATCCAGACCACATATGTTCAAAGTGCAACGGAGATGATAACTATGTACCAGAAGTCCAACTAGAATGAAGGTATCAACAAGAAGACAAAAGAAGAAGACAGCTACTGGAAACATATAATGTAAAGTAAATAGTACTAGTCGCATTCATGAACAGTAAAGGTCGTTCATGAATAGTAAGAGTCATAAAGTAAATAGTATATGTCATAATCATGAACAGTAAAGGTCGTTCATGAATAGTAAGAGTCATAAAGTAAATAGTATATGTCATAATCATGAACAGTAAAGGTCGTTCATGAATAGTAGGAGTCATTTGTAAACAGTAAGAGTCGTTTTAATTTTCTTTATATAGAATGTAAATCCGAGGAAGGAAGGACATCCTCAGACATCCTCATCCTCACTCTCTCTCTTATCTTCTCTCAATAAAATATCTAATTATATACAAACTTCAGAAAGCTATGGAGCATTCAAACGAGTTACAAAACCAGGTAAGTTTATTCATAATCATGTTTAACTAAACTCATATATTCCTTATAATCTCTTGAATATCATAATTGTTTATCATGTTATAGTACTGTTATAAAGAACATCTTGAGAAAGTTTGCCTGTCTAATAATGCTGAGAGTAGTTAAGCCCAGACTATGCCATCCTAAAGTGGAAACCAGTAGGCAAGGAAGCCGTTTAGGGGAGTACACAGAGTTGAGGCGCTGTTAGGGTAAATGATTGAAGCATGAAAAACATGGTAGTGACCAGAAAAGATTGTTCAGTATAACTTATTAAAATATGATAAACTCTATGATAAACAAAGAGGTTAGAGGGAATATGTTTAGTAAACACATGATAAGGATAAATAATAAATCTAAATGAACAACCACACGTATTTATTAGAAGAAAATATTGACTACAAAATACTTATGTTATATATCTTTAAGAGACTTAATAACGATGTTAAAAGAAAAATTTACGATATTTTAGTTACTTTTGAAATAATATATGTAATGGAACAAGCATTTACGGAACTAATTGTATCACATGAAATAGATATATTAGATCTATATGAACTAGATTTATATTCAGACTAATGATCACATATCAAGTTAATAAAATCTTTTTATAAATGAAACATAACACTTTTCATTATATAAGATTCTATAATACCCAGAAATGGAAACTTCTTAAAAACCTCAGTAACATAAATAGAAAAATAGATTGTGTTAAATACAATATTAAAACCTGCAAAGATATTATTAGATATAATAAATTACGTAATAAAGCTTTACTAACTATAGAAAATGAAATTGAATTTTATGAAAATAAACTTGAAAGTTATCAACACAGAAAAGAAATAACACTGAGAAATATAGAAACCATGGATATATGTATCAACAGGTATACATCTCAGTATTAATATGAACAAATCAAAAATTGATAGTTACAAATATTTTAAGTACTGGTTAGAAATTCTAAAACATATAAATATGTCAAAAATAATATTAGAAAAAAATATAGAAGAATATCAGAGCGGCTTCATCTCAGGTATATTGACTTGTGTGTATGGTCAGAATTAAAATTCAGGAAGTTTGGAGTCAAATCTAAATAGAAATTCTCATTTTGAAAGCTTAAAATTGAAGAAATGAACTAGGATTAGAATTTTGAGAAAACGACCTTGGAATTGGGATTTGAAAGTTTCAGCATATTCGTATGATGATTTCGGACTTGGGCGTATGTCCGGATTTGGTTTTGGGTAACCCGTGAGCATTTCAGCGTATATTGTAAAAGTTAGTACTTTAGAAGAATTTCATAAATTTGGGTTGGAAGGCATTTCAGTGTTATAGAAGTTCTTTTGGTATTCCGAGTATGGGAATAGCTCCGTATGGTGATTCTGGAGTTGGGAGCGCGATCGGAAGTGAATTCGGATGTCCGGAGGTCATTTTGAAGTCATTTGGCTAAATATAGAATTTTGAAGGTTTTTGAGAAAATTCGACCGGAAGTGGAAATTTTGATATCAGGGTCGAAATGCGGTTCCGAAATATGGGGCAAGTCCGTAATGTCGAATGTGACTTGTGTGCAAAATTTGAAGTCATTCCGGAATGATTTTGGTAAGGTTTGAGACACTTAGTCTCTTTTAAGGAAGCTTAAGTTGGAAAAGTCAACCGGATATTGACTTATGTGTTAGAGAGCTCGAAATGCAAATTTTATAGTTCGGATAGCTTCGTTAGGTGATTTGGGACTTAGGAGTGTGTCCGAAATATTTTTGTGATGACCGGTGTAGAATTAAGCTTGAATTGGCAAAGTTAGTATTTTGGCGAATTCCGGTTGATAGGTGAGATTTTGATCCGATGGTCGAAATGGAATTCCGAGAGTTGATGGAGCTTCGTTATGTCATTTTGGACTTGTCTGCAAAATTTGAGGTCATTCGGACGTGGTTTGGTTGGGTTTTTGATCAAAAATGGAATTTGGAAGTTCGTGAGATTCATAGGCTTGAATCCGATGATGATTTGATGTTTTGATGTTATTTTGGGTGTTTCGAAGGTTGGGACAAGTTTGAATGATATTGTGGGACATGTTTATATAATTGGTTAAGGTCCCGAGGGCCTCGAGTGGATTTCGGAAGGTTAACGGAATGAAATTCGGACCAAAAAGAAAAGAAAAAGCTGCAGAAATTTCTGCTGCAATTTTCTGCAGAAGGTCTTTGGACTGCAATCGTGAAGTGTACTTCGGAGGCCTATATCTTTTTATCTACAATGGATTTTGAGATGGTTCAAAAATGAAAGTTGTAGCCTTTCGTATCTAGTTTCTAGAAAGATAAAGAAATCGTAATTTGGACATATGTAGAGAAGTTATGATTGATTAAAGATGACTGGTGGAGCAGTTTCTCCAGAAATTTTCTGATTTCACGGAGCCGATTTAGAAGATCATATCTCGGGATATATAAAGAGTTATATGGTTTACAACCTATCAAATTAAAGATCTTTGAGCTTAGTTGCTAAATCTTCAAACCGTTTGTCATTTGGATATTTATACAAGACGTTATGGGTGTTTAAATAGAAGGTGTCCGACAAGGAACAATTTTAATAGGATGTACAACTTGTATAGCACAAGAGCAAGGTACAACTCGACGAAGCACGGGCAGATTCTTTTAAACACGGATTTGGTTTATTTCTTTCATTTCTTTCATTTGGCTTGGAATATTTTGGAGAGAATTTCAAGGGGGATTTCATCAAGCATCAAAGGTGAGTTGTTTCTACATATTTCCAAGTTAAATACATGGATTAGAGCTAAAAACTCAAGTAATTTATGGACAAAAATGGTGGTTTAGGGCTTGAAACTTAAGAGAATTAAATGGTGATTTGAGGGGTCAAATGAACTCCGATTTTTATGAATTTGGTATGTATAGACTCGTGACGAGATAAGGGTCGTATTGATGTAAAAATTTCTGAATTTCGTGACGTGGGCCTGGGGCTCGGGTTTTGCTAATTTCGGGATTTTCGACATTTTTCGAGTCTTTTCGATTGGGTTATATTCCCTTAGTCTATTGTAACGTATTCATTGTGGTTTTGACTAGATTCGATGCGCGAAGAGGTCGATTCAAGAGGAAAGGGCGTTGCGGACTAGTCTACGGCCGGTTAGAGGTGAGTAATAGATGTAAATGCTATTCTGAGGGTTTGAAACCCCGGATATTCATATCGTAATGCTATATTGAGGCGTGACATGCATTCCATGGTGAGTGCGGGGTCGGATACTATTGGGGATTGTGACTTGGTCCATCCCGTGTGATGTTTATACTATACTGGTGATTGATACACACACTTTATTGATATTACTGGGCTTGATGCCATGTTTGGGGCCTTGTGCCGATTTGTAAAATCCTTCGAGGATTGATATTACTGCTTAGCATGATTTGCATATCATTTAATTTCAGTCCAAGGTTTTAAATGTTGTTTTGCAAACTCAGCCATAATTCTAAGTGTTGAAAACTTAAATGATATTTTTAAATGTATTCCGGGCTGGGAACTTCTGTTTTGTAAATGCCCAAGGGGCTTATTATATTATTTTCTGGACTGATTATAAAGTGACATGAAACAGTGGTAACAATGACACTGTGTGATATACTTGAAACAGTGGTAACAATGACACTGTGTGATATACTTGAAACAGTGGTAACAATGACACTGTGTGATATACTTGAAATAGTGGTAACAATGACACTGGATGATATACTTGAACAGTGGTAACAATGGCACTGTATGATATAAATTGGTCAGGTAACAATGGCTGACCGGTCAGGTAACAATGACTGACCAAGATATTGCGCTTGGGCTGTAGGAGCCCCTCCGGAGTCTGTACACACCCCCAGTGAGCGCCGTCGACGATAAATAAATATGGATGGCTCGGGCTGCACGCCGCAGTGGGTACTGGAATGTACCATCATATGCATTGCATTGCATTCATGTATTTGTATTTATACTGGTGTTTAGCTGCTCAGTTCCATATGTTGTTGTATATTCGGATTGTAGCTTACTTTGTGTATTTACTGGATTTTCTTATCTTCGGACTGTAGTTACTTTTATTACTCACTGGGTCGGAGTACTCACTTTACTCCCTGCACCTTGTGTGCAGATCCAGAGCAGTCTCAGGCTCAGTAGATCCAGTTGATCAGCAGATCCAGCCTTTGGGAGTATCGAGGTAGCTGCACGGCGTTCGCAACCATTGATCTTCTCCCTCATATCCTATCTCTTTATTTCCGCATTATCGGACTTTGGATATACCATGTATTAGGATGATATTCTGTATTCTAGAGGCTCAGATTCGTGACACCAGGTCCTAGTGGGATTATATTGTGTATTTTGTTAAAATCTTCAGTACTTTAATCTTGCTTAATTGATATTTCTTTCCGCTATTTTTGATAAACTGGGTTAAGTGTTGAATAATGGTCGGGCTTGCCTAGTAGTGTGTTGGGCGCCATCACTACCGGGATTTGGGTCGTGACAAAGTTGGTATCAGAGCCTAGGTTACTTGGTCTCACGAGTCATGAGTCGGTTTAGTAGAGTCTCGCGGATCGGTACGGAGACGTCTGTACTTATCCTCGGGAGGCTGCAGAACCTTTAGGAAAACTTCACATTCTTGAATTCTTATCATGCGTCCTCGATTCAGCTTGAAAAGAAACTTTTGAAATTCCTTCCGCGTGATCATATGCACCAACGGGCGCTCAGTATCAGATGTGTCTCGATGGCTTTTGATTCTCCGATCGAGGGGCGAGGTGTAATCTCTGTGAGTTTGAAGTTAGACCAGTCAGGAGGACTTGAGGCCAAATCTTTGTCAATGGCTTGAGCACCGAGGTGCTGATTTTGTGAGCAAGTGTTTTGAACTCATATGTTCATTATTGTCCTTGTTAGCCGGAATGGCGGTTGGATATCCACGTGATGAGTATGTTAGTGTTGCGAGGTGTATTTGTACGACTTAGTAGTGGCGAAGAAGCCTACTGGATAGTAGATGAACTGTTAAGTGATTCGTTTCTTATTGTGATTTGTTGAGTAGCTCGAGTTATGGGCGCGTGAAGAATATTTTTCGTGTCTCCTAGTTAGATAAGTCTGGGAGCTGAGATCGCTTCCGTAAATGTATTATGACGAAATCGTTGAGTCAAGGAGACCACCTTGAAGGTCGAAAATATTAAAGGAAGAATATGTTCCTACTTGGTTGAATAGCCCAATAATGGAGGGTTGAAGGGTATTTTCTATGTGTTATGATTCAAATAGGTGCAACGCATGTCCATGTATCAATTTAGATTTATGTAATTGATATGCATTGTGATGCTTTGTCAAGTTGTGGATGTGTTGTTAGGATGGTTTTGGTGATTCTCTGGCAGGTGGATAGGACCAATTACAAAGGAGGCTCTGCCGAAATTTTTGAAAAATTTAGGACTTAGTAAGTGGGCTTAGCTGTTGTGTGAGTAAATGCAAGAATTGCAGAAGAGTTAAAATTCCAGATGATTCGTGTTTCCACGAGCTTATGATGGAGTGAGTTTAATCTCACCATGATATTACGGCAGCAATAGAGTATATGTGTTGTGATCTATGGCTTCGAGCCAAGTTGGGGAGCTTGTTGTTGATTAGCTGATTGCACGGTTTATTACCTGCGTGAATTCTAGTTATTGGCGTATTGGTGGGTTATTGCAGCTACGGAAAAGGACCATGAGTGGTAATTTGAGTAAATGAATTGTTGGATGCATGCTATGGTTAGCCTTATTGGCTCATGTTCAGACTTGAGGGAAGATTCATGATTTATGCCTCGTATAGGTGCAGGCTTCGAGGGAAGTGATCCCTCTAGGTGCTTTATCGAGAGGGTATTCATATGTTATAAAATTCAGTAGAGTTGGTTGCATTCGGGGCCAAGTCAGAGCTGGGTGGCTCTCAATAGCGGTCCTAGTTAATTCAAGAGGTAAAGTGTGGTGCCTAATGATTTTGAGTCTATAAGTACGGTTAAGAGTCAAGCTTTTGAAGCAGCTTATGAAGAAAGGCACAGAATGTTCTATGATGTTTTGACTTGCGGTGTAGCATTTGAGAGACATGAAATGGTCATGGTATTTGAGACAGCATGGTCTCGTGATTTAAGGTCACTCGGGGTGAGTTTGGTTGAAATAAGTTAGGTGTTAAAGGGAGATATTATTATTTCTAAGGCAATCAAGGATAAATTGGAAGGAAGTAGATTGATTAGCCATAGTTGAGTTGGTATACTGGTGTCAGTGATCGGTTCGTTCAGCGTGATCGAGTTATGCATGTGAGGCTTGTCGGCCGCAGTGATTGATGTTATTCTGAAGCATTCTTTTGTTAGGGCCTATTATGAGTAGGCGGATCCCAGAAAGTGTTATGGTGGCTTGGACAACTACTTAGAGATTGGCATATTCGACGATTATGAGGATTCGCCTGTATGCTGCTATAGTTCTCCTGAAGTGAGTTAAATGGAAAGTCTTATGTGATGAAGTATTAGCCTATCGGCGGTTCCAGAGTTGTGATGGAAATCGCGTCTATCGTATATTGGCACGTGAGGTGCAGTGAGTGGTATGGAATTTGAAGTAAGGACCAAGGTTGCAGTTTGGTCAATGACTGTGATGTCACGATCTCGGATGAGCAGTATATGAGTTTCAGTGTTTTGAGTAAGATGGGTATTGATGTCAGTATCACCTGAGGTCGGTGTTTTGTGAGAAAGGCTTTGCATCCTGGTTAGGGATTCTTGATCGCTTTTCAGCGTTAGTGCAGCTGGTGGTTTGGATGTGCAGACCCGTTAATTATTTCGGAAGATGGTGGGAGCTTGTCCCACAGGAATATTGTATAAGTGTGACATGTAGTCACTTGATTAATTAGAAATTTAAACCAAGTATGAGGATTTTGGTAATATCATCCATTTGAGAATTTATGCCTGGAGGGCACTCTATTTATTGGGTTATGGACCTGTGAAAGATTATTGGCCTAGCTTGGCACGATCAGGATCGACTTGAGGTCGGTGGATAGATTTAAATGTGGAAGTGAGCCTTACGTCAGGCCAGTTGTGTTTATTTCAGCAATGCGCTCTTTATGGAAGGATAGTCGCAGTCTTATTTCGTGGTCAGTTAATTCATGTAAAGATATATTGCACCGTATGAGTTGTGAGACGGCTTGGTAAATTCCTTATGTGTTGAGGTTCCGCTCAGCGGTGATGTTATATGAGCAGGATGAGACTTAGATCATGTATCGCACCTCAGTTGTGCTTGAGTTTGTAGCCTATAGCGCTATATGTTTCCTTGGGAATGATATTATGCACCTTAGTGTGTTTATGACCGATATTCGGTATTTTGATGTGATGAGCTATTCAGCTCGACGTATATCTCCTTATGTGAGTTCTATATGTGGATCGGGTGGCACACCGCCATGGGTATGTTGTTTGGATCGGGTTGCACGCCGCAACAGTGTGATGTTCAGTTCAGTGCCCATATTTGCTTTTGTGTGTTCTGTTTTCCTGTTTTCTAAGGAAGTTTATTTTAGTGTGCGAGTTGAGTATTTCCTTCTAGAGTTTGCCTTCCTTTTGTATTGCGTTCGAATTGATAGCATACTGGCACATTATGGCGCCTTGTGGGATTTTTGATTATATCTGAGGTGGCTTATTGCCTGAGCAGTTCGTACTAGGTGAGACGAGGTTACTAGATTTGGGGTCAGTGCAAACTGATTATATGAAGTATATTATAGAGCAAAGATCATTCTTTGGTTTGGGACAAGGTAATGGAACTTGTCAGGAGTGTAGATCCAATGAATTGTTGATTCAGCAGTTGGTTGTGAATTTCGGCACATCTCTTCAGTCGTATCGGTGTTGAAAAATATATATATATATATATATATAAAAAGCTAGAGCAAGACCTGTGTAGATCATGAGATGCAATGGGAGCATCAGATTCGTGGAATTTCGACCATTATGTTTAAAGAATGTTATTGTGGTTCTATGAGTAAGTGATGCAAAGTGTGAATTCAGCAAAGTTATGCAGTCATGTTTGGGTACAACGTGTGGAGATTGATATGGTGGTCGTATGATGGAAACAGGCTTGGCAGGAAAATTCAGGATGTTGGAATTGGGCCTAATGGCTTATTTGCTTGAATAAATAAGTATATCAACAGAATTATAGAGCTAATATGCTCAACGGATAAGTGGTAGCATGGGAAAGTGCATGATGTGTTAAACAAGTGATTTTGGACTACTTCAGTGTAGTTCTCAGCACGTTCGAGGACGAACGTATGTTTAAGTGGGGGAGATTGTAACGACCCAACCGGTCGTTCTTAGCTCCGGCGCGTCATTCAGCAGTTTGAGGCCATGAGCGGCTTCATCTTAGGTATATTGACTTGTGTGTATGGTCAGAATTAAAATTCAGGAAGTTTGGAGTCAAATCTAAATAGAAATTCTCATTTTGAAAGCTTAAAATTGAAGAAATGAACTAGGATTAGAATTTTGAGTAAACGACCTCGGAATTGGGATCTGAAAGTTTCAGCATGTTCGTATGATGATTTTGGACTAGGGCGTATGTCCGAATTTAGTTTTGGGTAACCCGTGAGCATTTCAGCGTATATTGTGAAAGTTAGTACTTTAGAAGAATTTCATAAATTTGGGTTGGAAGGCATTTCAGTGTTATAGAAGTCCGTTTGGGATTCCGAGTATGGGAATAGCTCCGTATGGTGATTCTGGAGTTGGGAGCGCGATCGAAAGTGAATTCGGATGTCTGGAGGTCATTTTGAAGTCATTTGGCTAAATATAGAAATTTGAAGGTTTTTGAGAAAATTCGACCGGAAGTGGAAATTTTGATATCGGGGTCGGAATGCGGTTCCGAAAGATGGGGCAAGTCCATAATGTTGAATGTGACTTGTGTGCAAAATTTGAAGTCATTCTGGAATGATTTTGGTAAGGTTTGAGACACTTAGTCTCTTTTAAGAAAGCTTAAGTTGGAAAAGTCAACCGAATATTGACTTATGTGTTAGAGAGCTCGAAATGCGAATTTTATGGTTTGGATAGCTTCTTTAGGTGATTTGGGACTTAGGAGTGTGTCCAAAATATTTTTGTGATAACCGGTGTAGAATTAAGCTTGAATTGGCAAAGTTAGTATTTTGGCGAATTCCGGTTGATAGGTGAGATTTTGATCCGAGGGTCGTAATGGAATTCCGAGAGTTGCTGTAGCTTCGTTATGTCATTTTGGACTTGTCTGAAAAATTTGAGGTCATTCGGACGTGATTTGGTTGGGTTTTTGATCAAAAATAGAATTTGAAAGTTCGTGAGATTCATAGGCTTGAATCCGATGATGATTTGATGTTTTGATGTTATTTTGGGTGTTTCGAAGGTTGGGACAAGTTTGAATGATATTGTGGGACATGTTGATATAATTGGTTAAGGTCCCGAGGGCCTCGGGTGGATTTCGGAAGGTTAACGGAATGAAATTCGGACCAAAAAGAAAAAAAAAAGCTGCAGAAATTTCTGCTGCAATTTTCTGCAAAAGGTCTTTGGACTGCAATCGTATAGTGTACTTCGGAGGCCTATATCTTTTGATATACAATGAATTTTGAGATGATTCAAAACCAAAAGTTGTAGCCCTTCGTATCTAGTTTCCAGAAAGATAAAGAAATCGTAATTTGGACATTTGAAGAGAAAGGTATGATTGATTAAAGATGACTGGTGGAGCAGTTTCTCCAGAAATTTTCTGATTTCATGGAGCCGATTTAGAAGCTCATATCTCGGGATATATAAAGAGTTATATGGTGTACAAACTATCAAATTAAATATCTTTGAGTCTAATTTCTAAATCTTCAAACCGTTTGTCATTTGGATATTTATACAAGACGTTATGGGTGTTTAAACAGAAGGTGTCCGACAAAGAGCAATTTTAATAGGATGTACAACTTGTATAGCACAAGTGCAAGGTACAACTCGACGAAGCACGGGCAGATTCTTTTAAACACGGATTTGGTTTATTTCTTTCATTTCTTTCATTTTGGCTTGGATTATTTTGGAGAGAATTTCAAGGGGGATTTCATCAAGTATCAAAGGTGAGTTGTTTCTACTTATTTCCAAGTTAAATACATGGATTAGAGCTGAAAACTCAAGTAATTTATGGACAAAAATGGTGGTTTAGGGCTTGAAACTTAAGAGAATTAAATGGTGATTTGAGGGGTCAAATGAACTCCGATTTTTATGAATTTGGTGTGTATAGACTCGTGGCGAGATAAGGGTCGTATTGATGTAAAAATTTCTGAATTTCGAGATGTGGGCCCGGGGCTCGGGTTTTGCTAATTTCGGGATTTTCGACATTTTTCGAGTCTTTTCGATTGGGTTATATTCCCTTAGCCTATTGTAACGTATTCATTGTGGTTTTGACTATATTCGACGTGCGAAGAGGTCGATTCAAGAGCAAAGGGCATTACGGACTAGTCTACGGCCGGTTAGAGGTGAGTAATAGATGTAAATGCTATTCTGAGGGTTTGAAACCCCGGACTTTCACATCGTAACGCTATATTGAGGCGTGACACGCATTCCATGGTGAGTGCGGGGTCGGATACTATTGGGGATTGTGACTTGGTCCATCCCGTGTGATGTTTATACTATACTGGTGATTGATACACACACTTTATTGATATTACTGGGCTTGATGCCATGTTTGGGGCCTTGTGCCGATTTGTAAAATCCTTCGAGGATTGATATTACTGCTTAGCATGATTTGCATATCATTTAATTTCAGTCCAAGGTTTTAAATGCTGTTTGGCCCTCTGGTTTATTGAAGTAATTCTACTTCTTTACATATCCTTTCTTCTAGCCTTCCTTCTGTTTATCTTTAAACCTTTCTTTCACAAAAGTACTAGCAGATTCTACAAGGTTAGCTTTAGAAGAATTAAGAGAGAGAAATTTTATCTTATCCTTATGTCGTTCTGCCTCCTCATCTTTGAGACAATTTACTTCCTTAGTCCTCATGTGACCGATCAATTCTTGAAGGATTATGTTTTTCTTCTTGTGTTTCAGTTGATTCCTGTAATCACTCCAAGAAGGTGGAAAATTTTCAAGCAGAACATTAGCTTGAAGAATCTCACACATCTACATGCCTTCGTTCAGAACATCAGCAGTCAAATTCTCATACTCGTGAACCTGCTCCATGATTGGCTTATCATCAACCATCTGAAACTTGATCCTCTTTCCAACTACATACTACTTTTTTCCCGCATCATCCGCACCATATTTCTTCTTGAAACTGTCCCATATGACTAGCAGATTTATAATATATTAATAAATCAAAGAGAGTAATAGTCATATGGTTAAGCAGATGCCCTCGAACAGTTTCATTATCCTTTTCAAATTTCTTTTTAGCATCATCATCAGCAACAACAATAGCAGTTATATTAGAACTATCAGCAACATTAATAGTATTGGAAACAACATCAGCAGGAGGTTCATCAAATAAAAATCAACTTCTAGTTGTTCAAAGAAAATTAAAAGTTTCTGGGACCAACGCTTATAATTGTTTCCATCTAAAGGCTCAAGCTTTGACAGACCAGGAAGTGTTTTGTTTAAGGTGGTAGACATTAGTCAATATTATATACGAAATCGCTTTCAAATTGTAAGAAAAAATAGTAGGTAATACTGACCAAGAAGAGAAATAACTTATCGAATAAATACTGTGTCGCGGCAAGCCATGCCTTGAAGCGATTTTGGTATGACTGGGTGCAAATCGTTAAGATCGGTCGCTCCCCAATGTTCCATAGTACTTCCAAACACGTGCACTTGTTGCTGGAAGTTTAGAGTTTGCAAAAGAGAATTTGTCAGGAAAAATAGGAAGAAGAATAGTGTTTTGAAAGGATAAGAGAATAATGGTTTTAGTTGGTATTTTAGCTCACAAATGATTATGTTTATATAGGAAAATCATTTACATTTTCTTCCATCAGAAAATTGTAAGAGGCCAAATATGAGTTTGTAATGACCCGACCGGTCGTTTTGAGAATTTAAGCTTTGTTCGATGGTGTAAGGTCTTTAACAACTCCATAATTATGTGTATAGACTTACGTGCATAGTTGAATTAGTTACCAGAGGATTCAGAGTCAAATTGGAAGAAGGATTTTGGTTTTGGAAGCTTAAGCAGTGAGAATTTGATCGGAATTTGAATTTTGTGTAAAATGAGTGTCCATGGAATGGCTATCCTAATTCAATGTTAGATCTTATCTTAGAGTTACGTGAGCTTCATTTTAAGAAAATCAAATGAATATACATTTTTGATTGGCTGGTATTTACACAAGTCTACAAATGAAAACAACAAAGGCTATGGGCTATGACTTGTTTACTTAATTCACAAATAAAGGGATACAAGTGGGCTCTTGGATGGGACAAAGCCTAAATGTACCAACTCTTTTTGAAAGAAGTCACCTGCAGTGTTATAGGCTTTCCGGGAAGGCGTACATTTGAGCCTAGATGGCTATATGGCCCAAAGTCCACTAATAGAGTTAAAAACAATAAACTAAATTATTCCCATTTAAACCATAGACTGGCATTTCAACAATTCATTAATCAACTTACACTACTCCCGAATGGGTTTGGATGATCTCAACAGCTTCGTATGGTGATTTTGAACTTAGGCGTGTGTCCGGATTTGGATTTGGAGGTCCGTTGGGTAATTTGAGGCATTTTGGCGAAAAGTTGGAAAAAGTTGAAGTTGGAAGATGGAGAAGTTTGACCAACATTTGACTTTTGTGATATTGGGGTCGTAATGCGATTCTAAGAATTGGAACAGTTTCGTGATGTCATTTGGTACTTCTCTGCAAAATTTAGCGTCAATCCGGGTTGAATTGATAGGTTTCGGCACCAAGTTTAGAAGTTGGAATATTTGGAAGTGCATAAGTTTGATTCTTGGCGCGATATGCATTTTTGGCATTGCTTGATGTGATTTGAGACCCCGAGTGAGTCTGTGTTAAGTTATAGAATTTGTTAATGTGTTTAGACGGGGTCCCAGGGGCCTCGGGTGTGTTTCGAGTGGGCACGGGTCAATTCTTCCTATTTTTGAAATGCTGTTCTGTTTTTTGGTGTTCTTCTTCGCGATCGCGAAGCCCATTTCGCGTTCGCAAAGTGTCCCTGCTGACCACCTCGAGATCCTTCTTCGCATTCATGTTCTACCTCTCACATTCGTGACGGTTTGCTTTTCCCTTTCATCACGTTCTTCGATTAGCCACCCGCGCTCGCGTAGGTTCCATTCCTTGTTCTTTGTGTTTGCATTGCTTCCCTTGCATTCGCGAAGGGATTTTTCGGACAGCCTCACTTTCCTTCTTTGCGAACGTGAGCCTTTCTCCGCATTTGTCATGACCCAAACTAAAGGGCCACGATGAGCACCTGGTGACTTACTCAACCGATTACCAACGTAATATATCTTTCTTATCGTACTATCACTGGTAACTTGGCCAACATGGCCACAACTCGTAATGTATAACTATAAGTGGGAAATCACTGTATCAGTAAACCATATTTCTTAAAATATGAATACATATGGTCCGTCAAGGCCTCTGACATACTGTAGAAAATTAACCTATGTCTACAAAGCCTCTAAGAGTATTTGGCATCAAATGGGACAGGGTACTGGCCTACCCATAAGTCTGTAGCAGAATTCAGACACGATGACTCATAGACTCGGCTACACTCCGAATGAGGTGGAGTCTTACCGATCCTTTGCTGAATGTTACCACATCTACTATGAGGGCTCATCAAACTAATTGTCTATACATGCAGGCATGAATGCAACGTCCCCAACAAAAGGATGTTAGTACAAGTAATGTACCGAGTATGTAAGGCACATATATAAGTATATCAAAGACATGGAAGAAACATGGAGTAAATGACTTAACCTATAAGTCTAGATAACTCTGTTGTCACGACCCAACTAATCTTTTCCTTGGACTGATGTCAATTACCTTTCGACAAATTTAACGTAAAATACTGTAGGGTGCAACATCATCGTAACTTATTACTGCAAAGCGTAACATCACCGTAATGTAATACTACAGGGTGCAACTCTGCAGGGTGTAATATTGTTGGATACAACACTGTCGTAACTTAATATGTATGATGTAACATCAACCGTAATATATTACTGCAGAGGGTAACACCATTGTAATATATTACTACAGAGCATAGCATCGTCGTAATATAATACTGTGGGATGTAATATTGACGTAATATTGCGAGGCGTAGCATTATTCCCCCCTAGAAACATTCGTCCTTAAATGTTGACTGATGCTCTTATCATTTTCATAACTTATAGCTCTTGTGAATACCTTAATACTCTTCTTGCCATTTAAGCAGTTGCTCTGTGAATAAATACAAAGTCTAGGGTATTCCCCCATTTAGTATTTTTGCTCATATCATGACATGTGGTCGAAATCTTCCTAATCTTGCAACTTCTGTTACCTCCTGTCATGTAGCCTGTATGACCCTGTCTTTGTAGGTGCACTTATGTGATTCATCTTTCCTTTTTTATCTTTTAGTCAATCTGTAGGCCTTACTTTGTATATACGAGGCTTAATAGGATGCCTCTCTAGGCCTCTATAAGTATACTGAAGTCCTTTGCTCGATACTTTGTAGAATTTGCGAATATGGCCATATCTTATTTCATAGATCTGGCTATCCATTCATATGACTTTATTGCATTTCCATGGGTTATACTATACCATAATTTTTTTTATTTCAATCTATCTTCACTGAGGTATGCTTACCAAGCTCCTAGTTACTTTTGTTACCTATCCTTTAGGTATAAATCTCAGTACTTCAATGCTCATTCATTGTCGTTCGTCTTAAGAATCATGGCCTAATATCATGTCATACTTTGTAACTTGTATCTGACCATTGTTGATTCACCTCAATGTTGATCTATTATACTCTACTTGATGACTTGAAACTTCTAACGTAATACATTATCGCTAGGGCTTACGTTGCATTGAGGAATATTTGAAGTGATTTCCATAATCACATTTCATAGTGTCTCAATGTGATTCACCTTATGGGGGTATCCTAATTTCGGGCCACCAACGAAATCTTTTCTCCTTCTTTTGTTCTATTTTTTCTAAAATCATTATTCAAAGGAAGGCCCAAATTTCATCCTTTATCCGTCATAATTTTACCCTCATTTTATTACTAGGTCAGCATTTCATTCTTTCTAAATGCTATTAATCATAGATTCCTTTGAGTTCATTCAGGCTATACTGAACTTTCAATAACATAGAGAAACCATTATCTCTCTTGTTTTCATGGACTTAATCCTAAGGACTTATCCATTCTCGTCACATTTTCACTTGCCTTTACTCATTCTTACTCACATTTCCTTAAAACTTTGTCGCTCTACCATACTTTAGCTTGCGACCTATACATATTCATATATAAACTTTCATTCAACTTGCTTGCACCATAGATTTCCTTATGTTATTCTGGAATTTCAGGCAAGCATCATATCGTCTCCAAGTTTTCTCTATTCTCTTAACTAGATCTCTCAGTACTTAGAAACCATAGGCTGGAAGACATGCCGTTGATGATCCCGCTATCATTCCCGGTTATTGGACTCCCGTTCTTATAGCCTTCTATCCAAAATATGGACTATTCACAACTTTTTGCATTTGAGTATCTCGTACGTTATTCACTTTTACCATACTGAAAATCTCGTATCATATCTTTTATCTTCTTCATAACCGCCCTTCCACCTAGGTGTAATTCACGTCCATAACTTGAATCTCTATTATAATACTCGCACCTCTTATACATATACAATCCGGTGGGAGCTTCGTACTGACTTCTTATGAGGCTGATACTTCTTCTAACTAGCTTCCTTGTAGAGCCATTATAGATTATGGCTGTTGTGTTATTTCTCTTGAACATCTGATATTAAGAGTGATTCTGTCATGTTCTCCAACACAACTTCTATAATTTTTCTAGGTCCAATAATCAGACTCCTGATTTACTTAGGTGATGTAATGCTTTAGTTTACGTTTCCTTCTGATCAGCCTTTCCATAGGCTTAAGATATCTTCCGATCTGTGGCTCTTGGTATCAGTTATTACCTTAGCCTTTCATGGGTGTTATGGAATATCCATGATACAACCTTCTAACAATTGAATCCTTTATCTATGCCCTGGGCTTAATTCTTTCTTTTAACATATACTGGAGTCTTCTATGGCCGTGTGATTGTCAACAAATATGCTGCCTGTATAATGCTCTAAAATCTTGAGTGTATCCATAACGTACTAACTCTGGATCATTGATCAAATAATTCTTTTGTTCCATTTTAGCTTTATTTTAACGTAAGTTATCACGTTTCCTGGTCTTTCTACCCCCTCGTTGCGTCTATACTTATCTTATCTTAGCGCCCACACTTGCCAGAGTTTTTATACAACTCATATGATCTCGAATATTACTTTTAACTCTTACTTCCTGTTCATTAGCCATGGTAGGTGCCACTTTCCTTTGGAATGTTTACATTGTTGTTACGATAGGTCGTTGTGCTTAGGTTGAAGCCTTCTTTATTATCTCGTCAGCTAGTCTTTCGTTGTAGTACTTAGGGAGAAACCTTGACTATCTTAAAGTTGTGAGCTTATTACGAACCTTTTTTTGATGTGCTTACTAGCCTATAATCATCTTTAGTTGCTTACTTCCATGCCTTTGTGCTTGTATGGTTGCTTCTGAACTGATATTTTGACTGCCTTCCTAGTGGCACTTTCTTTTATCCCCGTAATACTTACACGGTACCTTTAACTACCCCGACTCTTGTTTGAATATATCTCAAGTAATATAATGATTTTCTCCGAGGCTGAATTCTCCATGTTGGGTTCTACTATGTTTTTCTTACACGATCTGATGACACGTCTGTAACCTTCTGTTTAGCCATAACTGAGATCTTCCTAACCAATTACTAACTACTCGTTGGCCCATTCTCATATCTATATTCCTCGTAATCTTTTGTTGTTTACTTTGTTTTAACTTACATCTCGCACTAGCTCCTTATTTATTAATAACAGCTCGGGCAAGAACCTTTACTCCCTCTCCTTGACATCGTTCTTGCACAATATTCTTAAATCGTAGCGTGTCTGTAAGATTTGGATAAGTGCCATCTCATTCCTCTTTCATTTATCGCATTCTTCCTTTACCATTACATAGTTACTATAACCACTTAATTCTGACTTAATACCACATTACTCCATATTCCCCCGTTTGGAGGTGTACTAAAATACCACTTTTGTCATGAGGATCTACCTATAGATTGTTTTACCTATTCATATTTGACATCATTTCTCAACATCAATGATCCTTACTCGCCTTACGACAATTCTTCTGTACCAAGGATGACAAATTCTTTTACTCGCGAGGGTGACACTTAACGTAACTAACACATACAAAATCTTAAGCTTAACTTTGATCATATTGCTTTCTCTAGGGAAGCGTCTCCCTGAATGACTATTCTCTGAATTCGTCTTGAATCTTCTTCTGTGGTCCATTCTATTACCACCAGAATGAAATCTGAAGTACTTTCCAATCATTCAGTCCCTAATTCATATTTAGTTTATCTTGTTTACCAGTCCATACTGATTTCTATTACTCTGGGGATTAACTCTCCCCTCTGGTAGTCGCATTGGAGTCACGAACTTATTTCTCGAAATGAGGATATAACCTTATGGCCTATGCTCTTTCATTGTCTTGAGGCCCATCACCTTTCGTCTCTTCCTTCATTTGACTATAGGTTCTATAACACTCTACCATTTTCATTCATGTATCACACCTTATTCATAATGCTTCCTTATCTCTCTTCTCATTACTCTGGTAATATTTTTGCATATCCCTTTTCTTGTGAAAACTTCAATACGACATTCTTTCGCTTTTAGCTCCCCTTTGCCCCATTCACTGGTTCTTTCAATTGCCTAACAATCTTTCTTTACTGGAGATGGAGACACACTAAAGAAATATTTATTCCTTCAAGGCTTCCAGTGCTCATATCTAGCTTTAATATTTTAGCGTGCACCATCTAGGTGTATCACGAGGAGACCTACTAGCACACTTGCAATGTCCTTCGGAAATGTCAACTAACACAAACAATCCACTCACCATTTTAGTTTACTCTAACCCCAGCCAGGTCCTGATGTTCCGTCTTGTTCTTAAACTACACCTGTTAGCCCCCAAATGGCATAACTGAGATGGGTACAGCCAATTGTACATACCTCTGTTGCTGTTGAATATAACTTAAAAAGCTTATTTTCCTCTGCCTCAATTATAAACGTTGTTAACCTTCATTAACTGGGCGCCTCGTACCTTTCTTTATCTTGCTTCTTTTTCTTGTTGAAACTTGTATTTATCTTCTTATTCTCTCATTGTCTTTCACCATAAAGGTGGATATGCATTCTTACCTTGAGGCTCCTTATAAAGAGGCTTACACCTTTTAGTACGCACATGATCTGCTGAAGACCTCATGTTTACTTATCATAAGCATGATACAAAGTCGAGTTCCTCTAATCCAACACTTCCATAGCTATATATCTTATCGATCATCTTTCTGAATGTAGGCATCGTCTTATTACGAATAAAAATAGAAGCTCGGGACTTGAATTCTTGTAAGTGAGCTCTACCACACGATCTAGAGTAAGAAGAAAGAGTGACGGTCTTAAATGCCCGGTAGCCTCCTGCTTATAAGTGTGGTGCACGACACACCCATAAACAAGACTCTACTAGACACGGCTTGTAGACTCCCTAGGACAGAGCTGCTCTGATACTACTTTTGTCACGACCCAAACCGATGGGCCGCGATGGGCACCCAATACCTTACTCAACCGAATACCAACGTAACGTATCTTTCTTATTACATCATTATATACACATGACATATGAGCCTAATAGGCCAACATGATCCTTTATAAACTCAAACATAGGCCGACCAGACCGTATAATCTTTTATATACACGAAATATGTCTACAAGCCTCTTAGAATACATAAATGTCATAAAGGTCGGGACAGAATCCCGCCATACCAAACAATACATGTCTAAATCATACTAACCAAACGAGCAACTCCGAAGCAAATAGAGCGCACCAACATCTTCCGATGAGCTGATAGCCTACTTGGAGGGCTCTTGACCTATCTATCGGGACCTGCGGGCATGAAACGCAGCATCCCCAAGCAAAAGGGACGTCAGTACGAATAATGTACTGAGTATGTAAGGCACATAAATAATTACATAAGAGACATGGAAGAAATATAGAGTACATGACTCAACCTGTAAGTCTGGATAACTTTGTAAATCATAAATTAATTTTAGCGTCATGCATATGGGTATGAATGTCATGTCGTGCATAGGTACATGTTTCATAACATCATCAGCCTCTGAGGGCATCCCATCATATCATATTGGCCACTGTGGGCAAAATCATCATCGTATACCAGCTAATCAGATGGTGCTGCGTATATAATGCTATAACCGTTCCCATATCCTATATACATATAAATACATAGATATATACATGTATATAACGCTGTTTGAATCGTATTTCAGCTACTGTGGGCAACATCATCATCATCATGTACCTGCTGATCAGGTGGTGGTGCGTATATAATGTCGTAACCTTTTCCGATATCCCATATATATATATACATATATACACGTATATAACGCCATATGGTCATGAGTCAATGCATATAAATGCAATGCATGAAAAGTACGTTAATAAAATCTTTCGGAATTTCATAAGACCATTTTGTCTTGAGCAATATCATAAAGTAAACTTTTTTCTGAACTTTCATATTTTTCTGAGACCCATGAACAGATGATAAAATATTATGACACATGGAAATTCAGTTACATAGATATCTCTAATAATTCTATGAATAGAGTCATTTATTGAATTTGTGCATTTGCACGTTTCGTTCGTATCATATGGATCATATCAAAAGAAAGAAGGGATAGCCTTAATATACCTGTGCCGATTCTCTTACAATCTCCCTAACACCTGTCTTTTGTGATAAAATACGTAACGACAGATCGAAGTTGGGAAAAATTTGTTTGATATTCTTGACCACTCGAACCCGCACCTTGTGATCCTAGGTTTGCCGCCTGAGAAATGATTCCTAAGGATTCAAAGATTGAGTGCAAGACACGATATAGCTTTTGTTGACAAACTTTTCCTTTATATAGAAATAAACTGATAAAAATGAAAATAATCAACTTACTGGTATTTGCTAGGAAATCACGTTGAACAACTTTCAGAAAGATGTGCTGATCCACTATGTTACATTCATTTTTTTCTTCTACAAAATATGAGAAATCCAACTAACAGAAACACCATAACAACTACAATTCCCAAAATAATACCTACCAATAATGCCATTTCTTTTCCTTTTTATATCCACTCAATTTCCTATTATAACTGGGCCACCTAACCTTCCTAAATATACCACCTCACCAAAAGCATTAAGAGTCATCAAATTGGAGTTGGAGGACTGCCACATTACTCTTTCGGGTAATTGATTAAATTTATCCGCTTATTAATTAATCGGGTAATATTTCATTACCCGCTAATTAATCTATTACCCACATAATTTAAAAATTATCTCAACTTAATTAAATACTACTCTCTTTTAACATACCTTGTACACCTTACTATCATGGCCATGTAGTACCTTGTATGACACTAGTCCATACTAGCCGAGTATTTTAGCCCGGGCCGTATTTTATCCCAAAATACCAAACTTTGACAAAAATCATTTTCTTAGACTTGCTCCCCCTTTCACCTTCATGAATTTACTAATCACTTGTGAAATAGTATAATCCTTATAATCCCCAAATAATCTTTTTCCTTGGACTGATGTCAATTATCTTACGACAAATTTAACGTAAAATACTGCAAGGTGCAACATCATCGTAACTTATTACTGTGAAGCGTAACATCACCGTAATGTAATACTACAGGGTGCAACACTGTCGTAACTTATTACTACGAAGCGTAATATCACAGTAATGTAATATTGTCGGGTACAACACTAGCGTAACTTAATATGCAGGACGTAGCATCAATCGTAATATATTATTGCAGAGGGTAACACTATCGTAACATATTACTGCAGAGCATAACATCGTCGTAATATAATACTGTAGGATGTAATATTGACGTAATATTGTGGGTGTAACATTCGGGGACACGATGGCGCCTAACATTGTACTCGCTAGGCAAGCCAACATCACAGTTTATTTGTCACGACCTGGATTTTCTACCCTCGGGAGTCGTGATGGCACCTACTAGTGAAAGCTAGGCAAGCCAACCATTTCAATTATTTACCTTTTCCATTTTTAATCCTTTAGCAGTTGTGAATTAAAATTGCATAATCAGCGGAAATAATAAAGCAAAAGAATGAAATATAACAATTTAATATTAATACCAAAACTCCATAAACCAAAAACTACCCAGATCTGGTTTCACAATTTCACAAACTGTCTAAGAGTACTACAAATAAGGGTCCGAAAGATAAATACAAGTTGTTTCAGAAATACATAAGAGAAACAGTATAGAAAGATGGAAGGAGATGCTAAGGCCTACGGACGCCTGCAGGACTACCTCGGGTCGCCTGATGGACTGAAGAAGCAATCTCATTGTGGTCCAAAAGTTGCAGCACCGGGATCTGCACACAGTGCAGAGTGTAGTATCAGCACAACCGACCCCATGTGCTAGTAAGTGCCTAGCCTAACCTCGGCGATGTAGTAACGAGGCTAGGACAAGACTACCAAATAAACCTGTGTAGTTAAATCATATATATCGAAAAATAAAAGCAGAAACTAGCAGTTAAAGATGGGAAGGGGAAACATGTTGCGAGGGAACAACAAGTAACAACAGGAAAACAACACATAAATGTAAAGAACACCATTTTTTACCGTGAAAATGATAACAACAATTAATTTTTAAATGGGACTCTAAAATACATAATCTATTTTTATGCTAGTTGTTAGAGCAGTTGATGCAAGGGGTATGAAGTTTAACGATGAGCTAAAAGCTAAAACAGGGTAGTAATCAAACTGAGGGGCTTGCTGCCCGGGCTTCGAACTGGTCGTTGAAGGGCCTCGGGGTCGATATCTGGCTCGAGCTTGAGTTCGGGGGTAATCGCGAATGGGATAACAGTTAAGATATGATTATAGAAGGCTCTTTATGGCCAATACAAAGCTATAAATTAAGAACATGTATGAATGCAATAAATGAAAAGAGTGGCCTCGAGCGAGTAAGAGTGAGTAAGTTAGAGAGAAGAAAGAGAGAGAGATATTATTGATCTTGTGTAGAATAGTTGGAGCAACAGCAGCCGGGTCCTTTACAAAGTGATGGGGATCCCCTTTATATAGGAGGGGAATCCCGTTATAGTACAAAATGTGTTAATTGTAAAGACTTAGAGAAAGGACGGTTGGACGTGACATCTTGAGATAGACCCTGGATAGGTAAGCCCTATCAGATTAAGCCATGTGCCTTGGGAACTCCCCTCTCGCCTTCCATAGCCTGCTATAGCCATTGGAATGCAATGCCCTCCGGATCGATACCTGACGACCCCCAAGAGGGAGTCTTGACCTTGGCTTCGAGCTTCAAGGAGCATGACCGCGAGACGACCTTATGACGGGGAAATCGGGCCCCCGGATTTGCCGTATACAGATAGTCTCCGTGTTTCTTAGTGTGAAAGTGGCCAGAAATGATAAGAAACGATCCTGAACTCCTTCTTCCTTTAATGTTTTTGCAAACGGCTACGAGGTGTCAAGACGCTCCATGCGCGCTGTTCATGCAGGTTTTCGCATTGACTGCGGCGGTTAGCTTCCTTCAATGTACACACGGTGCTTTTATAAATACTCCCCTCTTTCTTTCTAGACCCCATCTCATGCCAAAAACCCCTAATAAGGTTTGTTTTTCCCTCGTTCTTGCTCATTTTCAGGAACGCAACTTTTTTTCTTCCTTCGTATTCTCCCAAGGATGGCAAAAATTTCCACTTCTGCTTCCCAGGAAGTTACGGGCTCATCCTCTTCGTTTTTCTCTCAAGGCGAAGTGGCCACTTCCCCTCGTGTTGAGGAATGCGTCCCAGGATCCTTTGCGATGACCTCCGATTTTAGGGTCGAGAGACCTTCCTCGAAGTCAGGGCACCACGAGCCTGTAACTCCATATATCAGCTCTATAACAGACGTCGAGAGAGTGAAGGACGACTATCGCTGGGGCGATACCGAGCTCGTGGAAATTCCCACTCGGGATGAAGATATTACGGCTCATAAAGCTAGCTTTCTGAGTGTGTATACCTACCCGTTTACCTTGGGTTCGGTGGGGCCATCCTCTCCCCCAATCGACCCCATGATCCTCGACTTCTGCCGGAGTTATCAAGTAACTCTTGGCCAAATTCATCCTTTGTTCTGGAGCGTGGTTTATATGATCAGACATTACTCGAACATGATAGAGGAAATGCCCTTCACCCTCAACCATCTGATTCGGATGTATAGTCCCCGTCTTCTTCGTGGGGGCTTAATCAAGCTTTGTCTCCAAGCCCCGAGATCCCTTTTTTCATGCACCGAGGAGTTCGGGGATAAGGGATGGGTAAGCCAATTTTTCCGAGTGAGGATGTCTGACCTGATTCCAGTGGAAAAGATGTCGTTCCTTAAGAAGTGGAATGCGGGGCGTAAGTAAACGTGATGTCTTTGCTCCTTTTTGACGATATCTCCCCACACATCTAACTCTGCTTTTCTTGCCTTTTCAGCCGTAGCGATCTTCCTTGGTGCGGTGTTAGATCTCCAGGGTTGGGTTGGCCACTTATACTCGATTTACGCATATACCGAACGAGCGTGGCAAGATTTGTCCCAAGCTCAATGGGAAGACAAAGACCATGGTGAGCCTTGAGCCTTGTTGCATCCACATATTTTGACATAGTTTGCTATTAGTAGTTTTCTTCATCCTTTGCATTTAACCTCTGCATTTATGTAGGTCTAGGGAAATCCTTTTGATGAGGGAGGAACCGTCCGCTGGAGGGGACGCTCTGTTGCTTGGCGAGGAGAAAAAAAGGTAGGGGAGTCTATTTTTTGGGCCTCCGGAGCCCAAGAGGGTCAAGGGGGAATACTCCAAGGTTTACCCAGCAGTTCTGACCTCCGAGGCGACGAGAAACCCTCAAGCTAAAGGTGAGGGAGAAATCAGCTTCTCAACAGCTCCCGAAGAGCGTATAGACTTGGTTGATCCTCGGGTCGTGGGGATGGATGCTCCCGGACCGGAGTTTGATGTCGTTGTGGCCCAGCTTTGTGGCAGTGAGGAAATGGATGGAGTATCGAGCACTACCCCTGAGTTGGCAAGTGGTCAGAATTCTTCTCGAGCTGGGATGCCCTTGGCAGGCAGTTTGGAGGGGCCTCGATCTGGGATCCAGGGTGAACAAAGGATGGAGATTTTGGTTGATCCTGTTAACCCGTTGGTTATTGTCGATTCTCCTCAGGGATAAATCCTTTCGTCTCACAAAGTGCAAGACATCCCTCACGCGGAGCCTTCTAAGGCAGGAGCACTAATCAAAGGCGGAGATTCCCTCGAGAGAACAACGACCATTCTTGAGGGTAGTTCCGCGGTTGATGCTTCATTCATTTTTAGCGAGATGGGCAGACTTTGCAAGCGGGTAACTTTTGCTGACCTTGTCCGCCGCTCCGGATGTTCCGATCTTCGTTCTCCTAACTTGTCCCATTATGTAGTTTCAGGCTAAAGTGCTTCATAACCAGGCTCTCACCCAGTATCAGGATGAGGTGAGCCGTCGCGAATGCGAGAAAGCCTATTTTACCGAGCAGGTTATTCATACCCTATTTTTACTATCATTTGAGCCATATTGAGATTCCACCGCTTTTAACTTCTCGGGCCTTAATTTATGTAGTTTGAGAAGGAGAACGCCCTGTTGAGAGGGGAGATTCGGGATAGAGATGCTGAAATCTCCGAGCTTAGTTAGCACATGAGCGAGATGGCTTCCAAGATGGACAACCTGCAGGGGAAGGTTACCTTGATCGAGCGTTAGCTCCTGGATGCGAAGAAGGATAGTGAAAAGTACAAGGACCTCCATTCCGAACTGGTGGCTACATTGTTTCGTATCAAAGCTGAGGCCTAGGCGCTTGTATCTTCGCACAGGGGGGGAGCAGTCGTCACAAATTCTTGCGTTAAAAGGACGTTTGAGGGAGCTAGCCCAATTTTACCTCGAGCCACGAATCATGCCTAGTCGGATTCCCTAAAGCTCGAGCGGTGTTAAAAATGGGGGTGTATCCCCAGAGAGAGAGGATGCCGTTGAGAAGGAACCGTCGGGGGACTCGTAATCGCTTGGGTGTAACCCTTGGAGAGCCATTGAGGATGCCGTTTCGGCAATAGATTAGGATCTTTGTCATTTTTTCGTGTTGATCTTCCTGTTTGTTTATAGTACTGTCATTTTGGCATAAGTATAAAGTGAATCCTACGGCTTTGTTTCCCTTATTCCCCTTTCTGTCCTGAATTCAGCAAGAATTGGCAAAAAACCTTAGACCCGCGATATGGCACTATGGCTTTTTTAGGCCGGCTCGGGAGTTTTCACGTGCCTGGTCGATACGACCTTTAATGTAAACTGTCGTTAGAGCTCTTACACTTTTGCTCAACTGTTTTGTGTTGAGTCTCCGAGTCAGGTTTTGACTCGAGCCTACTCGACCTTCAATCTTTTGTGCCTGCATAAGCGGATGAAAATGGCTTTTATATGCCTTGGGTCGAAGCGACCTTTTAGGTATGTGGCCCTGAGGCTTGTGAAGCTGGCAACGGTTGCTCTTACTTTGTGTACTCAGTCATGTATAGTTAACTATTTTGGATTCGGTCTCTGAATCGGGTTATGACTCGAGCTCATTTTAATCCTCATGTTTTCAATTTTTCAGCTGGCGGCAGTGACTCTTACGCTCTTGGTCATTGAGACCTTTTAGTGTGTGGCCCTGAGGCTCGTTTGGCTGGTGACAATGACTCTTACGCTTTTCCCGTGGGCATATGTAGGCTTTGTTTTCCTCTCGTTAAGGACTTTTAAGAAAGTTTTCAAAATGAAAAATCATGATTTGAGGGACGAAATGGTATCGGAATTTGATAATTTTAGTATGGTTGAACTCATATCGGGATGGGTGTTAAGGTTTTTGTGAAATTTGTCGGGTTCTGAGGTGCGAGCCCGGGGGTCGACTTTTGAACCGATTTTTAGATTTTGATAAAGATTGAGACTTTATGATCCAAAATAGTTTCTTATAAGTTTTGTTTGTGCTTTGAAGTTATTTTGGTTAGATTTGAGTTGTCCTGAGGTCATTTCACCCGAGAAGTTCATTTTTGAGTATCGGTTTGTCTTCTTTGAGGTAAGTATCTTGCCTAACCTTGTGTGGAAATTTTCGCTTAGGACTTGAGTCTTCTATGTTGATTATAGTCTGTGTAAGTGAGGTGACGAGTGTATGCTCGGACTTATCTGTGGATAGTTGACCTTTTAGGGTTCTTAGGTCCTTATATTCACTGAGTATAAAGTTGTCCTTGATATGATTGAGTTCCCTATTTACTAGATTCACCTCTACATGCTTTAATTGGAATTAATTGCTTATGATTCACTCTTATTGCCTACTTGACTCTTATTGGACTTGACTAAAGATTTTTACCTGTTCTATTGTCATGCTACCTTTTATAACTACTTAGCTTTAGCTGAAATTATTGTTATCTTATCTAGTAATTGTTTAGTCTTAATTTAGGTTATGATTATCTTTTCGTTGTTTATCCTTAATTGAATTGTTGTATATTCCTCATAATTGCCCAACCTTAAAAGAAGTTTAGATATCCTATATCCTAGTTGACTTGTCTTTATTTTGAATTTATTTGACTCGTGTTAGCTTCCTTGTTGTTGAATTGTATATTGTGGGATTAAAAATATATTTGACCCTAAAATATATTTGACTCGTGTTATTTTCATGGAAAATAACAATGAAACTGAGAGTACAAATCCGCAAAAAATATCAACAAACAATGAGTTAATTACAGAAAAAAGGCATATTAAAATAACTAAAAAATCAAGGAAAATAAGAAAGAAACTAAAGAAACTATACCTAGAATATGAATACCTAAGTATTACAAAAATAGACAAAGCTAGGCTATCTGGATTAATTGATACAATATCTAAAATAGAATACAAATATATTTACTATCTTAAAAATAAAAGATGAATAAAGAAGAGTTCGCACTAGAAGAGAAGACATATGAAAATCCAGAAGGATTAAAAATAACAATAATATTTTCCAACTTAGGAAGAAGATACAAGAAAATAGGAAATAACCTAAATTTAATGTTAGAAAAAGAAACGGTAAAACTAGAAGATAGTTTAACCGCAATGCTTAGAATAACAAAAGAAAATGAAGAAATAGATAGAAAACGAGAGATTAAAGAAATACAACATCAAACTAAAGAAAAAATACAACAGATAGAGGAAGTAAAGAACACTAAAATAACAGAATTAGAAAAAGAATTAGAAATGCTAAAACAGCTATATACAAATAAACTAAAAGAAAAAGAAAAACGTAAAGAAGAAGAAGAACAAGAGCTAAGACTGACAAATGACATAGAAAATTTTTAATTACAGTTAGAAGAGGTACAGGATAATCCACCAAATATAAGCATAAATGAAATAAATAACCAAAGTGATAACTACAAAGATCTAGGAGAAGACTATTCAGAAACAAGTGAGACGTACACAGAACTTATAGAAAAAACAGAAAAGATAAAAACAAATCCAGAAATAAATACAGGAGATATGACCGAGGATAAACCAAGCACATCAGGAGTAAAAAATCCAAGACAACTAAACCCAACCTATTACAGAGTAAGTTATGATTCATATGATAGGAACAAAATATTATGGGATAAAAGGCTAAATAGGAAATGGACACCAAGATAGATAACTGAACAATGTAATTTTTTAGATCTAGATTGTGTAGCAGATATAAATAAAACAATCCAATTGTGGATAGGATATATCTCAAAACAACTAATAGATAATAAAATAGTAATAGCTGAAACACCAGGATATATAGAAAGAACACTCATAGGAACGGTAAAACTATGGTTACAAAATTTAACAAGTGAAAGCTTAGATACCTTAAGAAGTAATAAAAAACTTGATGGTACAGCTGTAACAACAGTTACAGATATATTGAATAAATATGAAATAGCAATAAGAAATGAATTTAGTAGTATGACAACAGAAGTAAAGAACAAAATAAAGAAAAAACTACAAATAGAAATTTAATGACAAAATTAGCAATATGTAATATGTGTTATATAGACGAATATACTTGTGCATTTAGAAACTATTATTATAAAGGAACATATAGTCCGGATGAAAGTAAGGAAATAAGAAAATTATATTTTACCAAATTACCAGAACCTTTTAGCTCAAAAATAATAAAAAATTGGAATGAAGCAGAACTAGCAGATACTCTAGGAGCTCGAATAAAATTTCTACAAAACTGGTTTATAGAATTATGTGAAAAATATAAAGAAAATATTAAAATGAATAAAATATTAGTAAAAAATTTGGCATGCTGCAAAAATAGAATAGCACCCCAATTTGGCTGCACAGATAAATATTACAAAAAAGAAGGAAAGAGAAAAAGATATAAATCCAAATATAAGCATAAGAAACCAAGAGGAAGATATTATGTAAAATATTACAAACATAAAAAACCATATAGAAAAAAGAAAAAACTAACAGAATGTACTTGTTACAATTGTGGAAAGCTAGGACACTTAGCTAAAGATTGCAAATTACCGAAAAACCCAAAGAAGAAACAAATTACCGAAATAATAATAGACAATGATAAATATACACAAATAGAATATATAGATTATGAATTAGGCAGTGAAGACAGTATATATGAAATATCAGAAAATAAATTATCAGAAAATGAAAAGAATATAAATAATGATATAATAGAAGAATCAGACGAAGATAATTATGACTGAAAAAGATATACAAATCATACAACAAGAAGAACACCAAGATGAACAATCTTCAGAACAAAAAATAATATTTGACACCACCATATTTGAACAAATAAAAGGAAAAGAATTGGATCTAAGCATAGACAAAATACTAGAAGTACCAACAATAAAGAATTGGTTTAAAAGACAAAAAGAAGAATACTATGTAGTAAGCCAAAGAGAACATATAATAGACTGTAAATACATTAAAGGTAAAGCAAGAATACCAATATTAAATAAAAAACTATTAAATAAAGAAATACAAGATATAAAAGCAAAAAACCCAATAAAATACGTACATTTAGGAGGAACAGAGATACTAATAAAAGCATGTTTTAGAGAGGGAATAGATACCCCTATAGAAATATACTTGGCAGACGATAGAATTGTACAACCTATAGAAAAGAGTATAATAAGTGCAGTAAGAGGTAACTTAATATACCAAAAATTTAAATTCATAATAAGTGCCAATTATTCAGTGGCAATAGATGATAAAAATATAGATAAATCATTAGTGCTATACTGGAAAATGTCTGGAATAGAACTAGCACCAGGAAGTAAAATATTCACAGCAAGATGTAAAAATCTATATGTCTTAACAACAAAACATAAGATAACAACTAAAAATAAATAAATAAGATTAAAATAAAAAATCCGTTCGAAAGGATAGTATCAGTTATAGACAACAATGATTATAGTTATAAGGAAATGGATATAGAAGAAGACTTAGAAATAGTAAAAGAAAGATTGAGCACGTCAAAACGAACAAGTAATGAGATACCAGAGACATCATCAAGAATAAGTACATCAAGAAGAATAGATTACATAACTCTACAAAAATTAATAGAACAAAAAATAGAAGAAATAAACCCACATCATTATTATATAACAGGAATAATGGACCAAAGAAAATATTTAATATTAATAAATACAGGAAAAGAAGAGAATTATGTTATAAGAGAATTAATACCAGAACAAGAGATAGTAACAATAGAACAACAAAATTCAGAATTACCAAAAGCACTAAGAAAAAATGAAGAAACAACTAAAAAGGAATTAATTATTGGTGGAATACCAATATTAATAAATTTTAAAATATATCAAGGAGATAAAAACATTACACTAGGAATAAAATGGTTAGAAAAGGTCAAACCATATAAATTAGAAGATAAGCAATTAACAATAAGTTATGAAAATAAAAAGATAATAATCAAAAGAACCTTAATATAATGCCAAAAATATATATACTTGCCAAAATAATAGTAAAAGGATATTATAATAGATATTATACACCTATGATGGATACAGGAGCAGAAGCTAACATGTGCAAACATAATTGTCTACCAGAAAATAAATGGGAAAAGCTAAGAACCCCCTAGTAGTAACATGATTTAACAATGAGGGAAGTATGATAACATACAAAGCAAGGAATCTAAAAATACAAATATGGGATAAAATATTAACCATAGAAGAAATATATAGTTATGAATTCACAAATAAAGATATATTATTAGGAATGCCATTTTTAGATAAGTTATTCCCTCATGTTATAACAAAAACACATTGGTGGTTTACTACCCCGTGTAAGCAAAGGATATGAGCAAAAAGAGTAAATAATAAATTGAGAAAAACAACACCCTGGATTAAGAGAAGTGAGAAAATTACCCAGAAATTAGAAAATATGACACAAAGCAACCATAATATAGAAATAATTATTTTCTCAATAAACAAGATAAAACTACTCCAAGATAAATTAGAACTACTATATAATGATAATCCCCTACATGGATGGGAAAACATAAAACAAAAATAAAAATTGAACTAATAGATGAAAATAGTATAATAACACAAAAACCATTAAAATACAATTTTAATGATCTAACAGAATTTAAAATACATATACAAGAATTATTAGACAATAAGTACATACAAGAAAGTAATAGCAAACACACCAGCCCAACATTTATAGTGAATAAACATAGTGAACAAAAACGAGGAAAAAGTCGAATGGTTGTAGATTATAGAAATTTAAATGCAAAAACAAAAACATATAATTATCTGATACCAAATAAAATACTAAAAATCAGACAAATACAAGGATATAACTATTTTAGTAAATTTGACTGTAAATCAGGATTTTACTATTTAAAATTAGAAGACGAATCTAAAAAGTTAATAGCATTCACAGTACCACAAGGATTTTACGAATGGAACGTATTACCATTTGGATATAAAAATGCACCAGGTAGATACCAATATTTTATGGATAACTACTTCAACCAATTAGAAAATTGTATAATATATATAGATGATATACTATTATATTCTAGAACAGTGAACGAACATATAAAACTACTAGAAAAATTCATACACATTGTAGAAATATCAGAAATTAGTTTAAGTAAAAAGAAAGCAGAAGTAATGAAAAATCAAATAGAATTCTTAGGTATATATCCCTAAATTAGCAGAAAACTTAAAACCATTACAGAAAAAATTAAAAAAGGACGTAGAATACCATTTTGACGAAAAAGATAAAATACATATAAAGAAGATCAAAAATATGTGTAAAAAATTACAAAAACTATATTTTCCAGATGAAAAAAGACAGTTCACATACATAGTAGAAACTGATTCTAGTGACCACAGCTATGGAGGAGTTCTAAAATATAAATATGATAATGAAAAAATTGAATACCATTGTAGATATTATTCAGGATCATACACGGAACCACAATTAAAATGGGAGATAAATAGGAAAGAACTATTTGGATTATATAAATGTTTGTTAGCATTTGAGCCATATATCGTTTATTACAAGTTTATTGTAAGAACAGATAATACACAAGTAAAATGGTGGATAACACGGAAAGTACAAGATTCAGTAACTACGAAGGAAATAAGAAGGCTTGTATTAAATATACAAAATTTTACATTTACAATTGAAGTAATAAGGACTAACAAAAATGTTATTGCAGACTACCTGTCAAGACAAAGGTACCCAAACTGTTGAAAGCCAAGAAACAAAAGATTTATTTGCAATCCTTACTACTCTATCTTTATAGATGGATGGTATGGGAAAAAGATTACAACAACTAGAGAAAAGCCAGCCAAGTCAGCAGCATGACTATAAAGATGCGGAGCTAAGTCGATCGGAAGACTCAAAACTTTCAGAGTTAGAAGGTGACGTTGGGAAACTCCAAAAAACCCATAACAAAGTTTGTTTATATACAGCTGCAGGTACAAGTAAACAAGTTAACAAGAAGCCATATACCAATGTCAATTTAAATAACATATTTGATAAACCAATAACACCGAAAAGGCCAAAAGAAACAATAGTTACGACACCACAAACCTCAACCTATGCCAACAACCTACACCAAAATAAAAAAATATACAATCATATTACCCAGACCTATATTGAAAATATATACAAAATCCAAGCATTTCTAAACCTTAACCCTAGAGCAACTACTACAACAGATCCAACACAGGACTATATAACCCAAAAACTCCAAGGATATAATAGACTTATTTCACAGCCAAAAAGTAGAGCCAATTTAGTAAAAACATGTTACAATTATGGATTACTTAGCACGGTATATACCTATGATGGGGAAGAGATAAGTGGAATACCAGAGCTATATAAAGCATTTATTACATTTAAAAGAATTACAAAAGGAAACCTATTTTTTATAAAATTCTATACAACACCAGCTGAGATACTATACGATGAAATAAAACCTATTATACAGGTTGTAAAAATAGGATTGACACAAGATATGATAATACCAGAAGAAATAGAACAACAACCAGAAATACCAAAAATCGAGATACCGGGTTTTTACGCCAACAAAAGAATAATTGGAATAGCAACTATTATCCAAGAACTAGCCAACAATTATTTACAAGAAAATGCTATCTGGAGCTACTACTCAAGAGATCAACTAATGATATATGCGAATTCAAGAGAACTACGACAAGGAGATATGGATGAAGTCCAAAAATGGATTTTATCATTACTAAAACAAGAGATACAACCAACTACAAGAGCACTAAAGAAAGTATTTATTTCCAATGAATTATTGACAAGATACTGCAAATTAGTAGGACACAAATACCCAGATCATATATGTTCAAAATGCAACGGAGAAGATAATCATGTACCAGAAGTACAACTGGAATGAAGATATCAGCCTAAAGACAAAATAAGAAGACAGTTATTGCAAATAGAGAATGTGAAAAGTCATAAAGTAAATAGTACAAGTCATATTCTGTAACGACCCGACCGGTCGTTTTGGGCTCCGACGCGTCATTCAGCAGTTTGAGGCCATGAGCAGCTTCATCTCAGGTATATTGACTTGTGTGTATGGTCAGAATTAAAATTCAGGAAGTTTGGAGTCAAATCTAAATGGAAATTCTCATTTTGAAAGCTTAAAATTGAAGAAATGAACTAGGATTGGAATTTTGAGTAAACGACCTCGGAATTGGGATCCGAAGGTTTCAGCAGGTTCGTATGATGATTTCGGACTTGGGCGTATGCCCGGATCGGGTTTTGGATAACCCGGGAGCGTTTTGGCGCCTATTGTGGAAGATAGCATTTTAGAAGAAATTGCATCAGTTTGGTTTAAAATGCATTTCAGTGTTTTTGATGTCCGTTTGGGATTCCGAGATAGGGAGTAGATCCGTATGGTGATTCTGGATTTCGGAGCGCAATCGTAAGTGAATTCGGAGGTCCGTAGGTCATTTTGGAGTCGTTCGGCTAAAGATGGAAAATTGAAGGTTTTTGATAAAATTTGGCCGGAAGTGGAAATTTTGATATCGACTTCGAAATGCGAATTTTATGGTTTGGATAGCTTCGTTAGGTTATTTGGGACTTAGGAGTGTGTCCGGAATATCTTTGTTGAAATATATGAATTACGGGAAAGAATTGAAATTTTTTGATATTTAATATTGTTAAAGTTGACTTTGGTCAACATTTTTGGTAAATGGACCCGGACCCGTGATTTTTCGATCTCGAAAGGTCCATAGAAAAATATGGGAGTTGAACATATTTTCGGAATCGAATTTCGAGGTCCCAGGCCCGAGAAATGAATTTTTTCGTGAAATTGTTTTCTGAAAATATTTAAGGAAAATGAAAAAGAAATTTGATCAGAAAGTAATGGTATCGGGGTCGTATTTTGGTTCCGACGCCCGGTACAGGTCATATATGTTGGTTAAGCTCTTCTTGTAAAGTTTGGTTACAAACGGACGTTGTTTGACGGGTTTCGACCTTAAATTGGAAAATTTGAAAGTTTATGAAATTTGAAAGAATTCTTGGATTTAAGGCTCAAATCATTGATTTTGATGTTATTTTGGCGATTTGATCGCTCGAGCAAGTTCGTGTGATGTTTTAGAGTCAGTGTTCATATTTGGTTTGGAGCCCCGAGGGCTCGGGAGTGTTTCGGAGGTGTCTCGGAGTGATTTCGGACTTAGGAAAAATTGCAGAAAATTGCAGAAAATTCTGCTGTGCCCAGAAAATTTTAGGTGCGAGTAGTCCAGTTTGGAAGCTCATATCTTGTAATCTATAGGAAATAAGAACAAGTGCAAAACATGAAAGTTGTAGCCCATACATTCTAGTTCTCGGAAAGTTAAGCCATTCGCGATTTGGATATCATCTCAGAAAGTTACAATGGATCGAAAGGGCTGCTGGAGCAATTTCGGCAGAATTTACGATGCACTTTAGAACCTCATATCTCGGGATATAAAAAAGAGTTATATGGTGTACAACCTATCAAATTAAAGATCATTGAGTCTAGTTTGTAAATATTTAAACCATTTGTCATTTGGATATATATACAAGACGTTATGGGTGTTTAAACAGAAGGTGTCCGACAAGGAACAATTTTAATAGGATGTACAACTTGTATAGCACAAGTGCAAAGTACAACTCGACGAAGCACAGTCAGATTCTTTTATACACGGATTTAGCTCACTTTTCTTCATTTCTTCAAAGTATGGACGATTTTTGGGGAGCTTCAAGAGGGAATTTTCATCATCAATGTGAAGGTAAGTTATCCCCACCTATTTTGAGTTAAGTACATCAATTATGTATGGATTTGAGCATGGAAATTGTAGAAAAATTGAGGATGTAGGCCTAGAGATTTGAAAATAAGATTTGGTGATTTGAGGGGTCAAATGAACTCCGATTTTGGTAAATTTTATATGTACGGACTCGTGGCGAGACAAGGAATCCGGTGATGTGACTTTCGTAATTTTTCGAGAAGTGGGCCTGGGGCTCGGGTTTTGCAAATTTCGTGATTTTCGATATTTTTTGAGTCTTTTCGATTGGGTTATATTACCTTAGCCTATTGTAATATATTCCTTGTGGTTTTGGAAAGATTCGACGTGCGAGGAGGTCGATTCGAAAGAAAAGGGCATCGCGGAGTAGACTTTTGGCCATCTTGAGGTGAGTAATAGATGTAAATGCTGCTCTAAGGGTTTGAAATCCCGGACTTTCAAATCGTAGCGCTATATTGAGGCGTGAAAAGCACTCCATGGCGAGTGCGGGATCGGATACTACTTGGGATTGTGACTTGGTCCACCCCGTGTGATGTTTATACTATACTGGTGATTGATACACATACTTCATTGATATTACTGGGCTTGATGCCATGTTTGGGGCCTTGTGATGATTTGTAAAATCCGTCGAGGATTGATATTACTGCTTAGCATGATTTGCATATCATTTAATTTCAGTCCAAGGTTTTAAATGCTGTTTTGCAAACTCGGCCATAATTCTAAGTGTTGAAGACTTAAATGATATTTTTAAATGTATTCCGGGCTAGGAACTTCTGTTTTGTAAATGCCCAAGGGGCTTATTATATTATTTTCTGGACTGATTATAAATTGACTTGAAACAGTGGTAACAATGACACTGTGTGATATACTTGACACAATGGTAACAATGACACTGTGTGATATACTTGACACAGTGGTAACAATGACATTGTGTGATATACTTGAAATAGTGGTAACAATGACACTGGATGATATACTTGAACAGTGGTAACAATGGCACTGTATGATATAAATTGGTCAGGTAACAATTGCTGACCGGTCAGGTAACAATGACTGACCAAGATATTGCGCTTGGGCTGTAGGAGCCCCTCCGGAGTCTGTACACACCCCTAGTGAGCGTCGTCGACGATAAATAAATATGGATGGCTCGGGCTGCACGCCGCAGTGGGGTACTGGAATGTACCATCATATGCATTGCATTTATTTGTATTTATACTGGTGTTTAGCTGCTCAGTCCCATATGTTGCTGTATATTTGGATTTTAGCTTACTTTGTGTATTTACTGGATTTTCTTATCTTCGGACTGTAGTTACTTTTATTACTCACTGGGTCGGAGTACTCACTTTACTCCCTGCACCTTGTGTGCAGATCCAGGGCAGTCTCAGGCTCAGTAGATCCAGTTGATCAGCAGATCCAGCCTCTGGGAGTATCGAGGTAGCTGCACGGCGTTCGCAGCCATTGATCTTCTCCCTCCTATCCTATCTCTTTATTTCTGCATTATCAAACTTTAGATATACCATGTATTAGGATGATATTCTGTATTCTAGAGGCTCAGATTCGTGACACTGGGTCCTAGTGAGATTATATTGTATATTTTGTTAAAATCTTCAGTACTTTAATCTTGCTTAATTGATATTTTTTTCCGCTATTTTTGATAAATTGGGTTAAGTGTTGAATAATGGTCGGGCTTGCCTAGTAGTGTGCTGGGCACCATCACGACCGAGATTTGGGTCGTGACAAAAGTTGGTATCAGAGCCTAGGTTACTTGGTCTCGCGAGTCATGAGCCAGTTTAGTAGAGTCTCGCGGATCGGTACAGAGACGTCTGTACTTATCCTCGAGAGGCTGTCGAACCTTTAGGAAAACTTCACATTCTTGAATTCTTATCGTGCTTCCTTGATTCAGCTTGAAAAGAAACTTTTGAAATTCCTTCCGCGTGATCGTATGCACCAACGGGCGCTCAGTATCAGATGTGTCTCAATGGCGTTTGATTCCCCGATCGAGGGGCTAGGTGTAATCTCTGTGAGTTTGAAGTTAGACCAGTCTGGAGGACTTGAGGCCAAATCTTTGCCAATGGCTTGAGCACCGAGGTGCTGATTTTGTGAGCAAGTGTTTTGAACTCATATGTTCATTATTGTCCTTGTTAGCCGGAATGGCGGTTGGATATCCACGTGATGAGTATGTTAGTGTTGCGAGGTGTATTTGTACGACTTGGTAGTGGCGAAGAAGCCTACTGGATAGTAGATGAACTGTTAAGTGATTCGTTTCTTATTGTGATTTGTTGAGTAGCCCGAGTTATGGGCGCGTGAAGAATATTTTTCGTGTCTCCTAGTTAGATAAGTCTGGGAGCTGAGATCGCTTCCGTAAATGTATTATGACGAAATCGTTGAGTCAAGGAGACCACCTTGAAGGTCGAAAATATTAAAGGAAGAATATGTTCCTACTTGGTTGAATAGCCCAATAATGGAGGGTTGAAGGGTATTTTCTATGTGTTATGATTCAAATAGGTGCAACGCATGTCCATGTATCAATTTAGATTTATGTAATTGATATGCATTGTGATGCTTTGTCAAGTTGTGGATGTGTTGTTAGGATGGTTTTGGTGATTCTCTGGCAGGTGGATAGGACCAATTACAAAGGAGGCTCTGCCGAAATTTTTGAAAAATTTAGGACTTAAAAAAAAAATTGGTCGCCTAGAGAGTGGGCTTAACTGTTGTGTGAGTAAATGCAAGAATTGCAGAAGAGTTAAAATTCCAGATGATTCGTGTTTCCACGAGCTTATGATGGAGTGAGTTTAATCTCACCATGATATTACGACATCAATAGAGTATATGTGTTGTGATCTATGGCTTCGAGCCAAGTTGGGGAGCTTGTTGTTGATTAGCTGATTGCACGGTTTATTACCTGCGTGAATTCTGGTTATTGGCGTATTGGTGGGTTATTGCAGCTACGGAAAAGGACCATGAGTGGTAATTTGAGTAAATGAATTGTTGGATGCATTCTATGGTTAGCCTTATTGGCTCATGTTCAGACTTGAGGGAAGATTCATGATTTATACCTCGTATAGGTGCTGGCTTCGAGGGAAGTGATACCTCTGGGTGCTTTATCGAGAGGGTATTCATATGTTATAAAATTCAGTAGAGTTGGTTGCATTCGGGGCCAAGTCAGAGCTGGGTGGCTCTCAATAGCGGTCCTAGTTAATTCAAGAGGTAAAGTGTGGTGCCTAATGATTTTGAGTCTATAAGTACGGTTAAGAGTCAAGCTTTTGAAGCAGCTTATGAAGAAAGGCACAGAATGTTCTATGATGTTTTGACTTGCGGTGTAGCATTTGAGAGACATGAAATGGTCATGGTATTTGAGACAGCATGGTCTCGTGATTTAAGGTCACTCGGGGTGAGTTTGGTTGAAATAAGTTAGGTGTTAAAGGGAGATATTATTATTTCTAAGGCAATCAAGGATAAATTGGAATGAAGTAGATTGATTAGCCAAAGTTGAGTTGGTGTACTGGTGTCAGTGATCGGTTCGTCCAGCGTGATCGAGTTATGCATGTGAGGCGTGTCGGCCGCAGTGATTGATGTTATTCTGAAGCATGCTTTTGTTAGCGCCTATTATGAGTAGGCAGATCCCAGAAAGTGTTATGGTGGCTTGGACAACTACTTAGAGATTGGCATATTCGACGATTATGAGGATTCTATGCTTCTATAATTCTCCTGAAGTGAGTTAAATGGAAAGTCTTATGTGATGAAGTATTAGCCTATCGGCGGTTCTAGAGTTGTGATGGAAATCGCGTCTATCGTATATTGGCACGTGAGGTGCAGTGAGTGGTATGGAATTTGAAGTAAGGACCAAGGTTGCAGTTTGGTCAATGACTGTGATGTCACGATCTCGGATGAGCAGTATATGAGTTTCAGTGTTTTGAGTAAGATGGGTATTGACGTCAGTATCACCTGAGGTCGGTGTTCTGTGAGAAAGGCTTTGCATCCTGGTTAGGGATTCTTGATCGCTTTTCAGCGTTAGTGCAGCCGGTGGTTTGGATGTGCAGACCCGTTAATTATTTCGAAAGATGGTGGGAGCTTGTCCCACAGGAATATTGTATAAGTGTGACATGTAGTCACTTGATTAATTAGAAATTTAAACCAAGTATGAGGATTTTGGTAATATCATCCATTTGAGAATTTATGCCTGGAGGGCACTCTGTTTATTGGGTTATGGACCTGTGAAAGATTATTGGCCTAGCTTGGCACGATCAGGATCGACTTGAGGTCGGTGGATAGATTTAAATGTGGAAGTGAGCCTTACGTCAGGCCAGTTGTGTTTATTTCAGCAATGCGCTCTTTATGGAAGGATAGTCGCAGTCTTATTTCGTGGTCAGTTAATTCATGTAAAGATATATTGCACCGTATGAGTTGTGAGACGGCTTGGTAAATTCCTTATGTGTTGAGGTTCCGCTCAGCGGTGATGTTATATGAGCAGGATGAGACTTAGATCATGTATCGCACCTCAGTTGTGCTTGAGTTTGTAGCCTATAGCGCTATATGTTTCCTTGGGAATGATATTATGCACCTTAGTGTGTTTATGACCGATATTCGGTATTTTGATGTGATGAGCTATTCAGCTCGACGTATATCTCCTTATGTGAGTTCTATATGTGGATCGACTGGCACACCGCCATGGGTATGTTGTTTGGATCGGATTGCACGCCGCAACAGTGTGATGTTCAGTTCAGTGCCCATATTTGCTTTTGTGTGTTCTGTTTCCCTGTTTTCTGAGGAAGTCTATGTTAGTGTGCGAGTTGAGTAGTTCCTTCTAGAGTTCGCCTTCCTTTTGTATCGCGTTCGAATTGATAGCATACTGGCACATTGTGGCGTCTTGTGGGATTTTTGATTATGTCTGAGGTGGCTTATTGCCTGAGCAGTTCGTACTGGGTGAGACGAGGTTACTAGATTTGGGGTCAGTGCAAACTGATTATATGAAGTATATTATAGAGCAAAGATCATTCTTTGGTTTGGGACAAGGTAATGGAACTTGTCAGGAGTGTAGATCCAATGAATTGTTGATTCAGCAGTTGGTTGTGAATTTCGGCACATCTCTTCAGTCGTATCGGTGTTGAAAAAAAAACTAGAGCAAGACCTGTGTAGATCATGAGATGCAATGGGAGCATCAGATTCGTGGAATTTCGACTATTATGTTTAAAGAATGTTATTGTGGTTCTATGAGTAAAGTGATGCAAAGTGTGAATTCAGCAAAGTTATGCAGTCATGTTTGGGTACAGCGTGTGGAGATTGATATGGTGGTCGTATGATGGAAACAGGCTTGGCAGGGAAATTCAGGATGTTGGAATTGGGCCTAATGGCTTATTTGCTTGAATAAATAAGTATATCTACAGAATTATCGAGCTAATGTGCTCAACGGAGTAGTGGTAGCATGGGAAGGTGCATGATGTGTTAAACAAGTGATTTCAGACTACTTCAGTGTAGTTCTCAGCACGTTCGAGGACGAACGTATGTTTAAGTGGGGGAGATTGTAACGACTCGACCGGTTGTTTTGAGCTCCGACGCGTCATTCAGCAGTTTGAGGCCATGAGCGGCTTCATCTCAGGTATATTGACTTGTGTGTATGGTCAGAATTAAAATTCAGGAAGTTTGGAGTCAAATCTAAATGGAAATTCTCATTTTGAAAGCTTAAAATTGAAGAAATGAACTAGGATTGGAATTTTGAGTAAACGACCTCGGAATTGGGATCCGAAGGTTCCAGCAGGTTCGTATGATGATTTCGGACTTGGGCGTATGCCCGGATCGGGTTTTGGATATCCCGTGAACGTTTTGGCACCTATTGTGGAAGATAGCATTTTAGAAGAAATTGCATCAGTTTGGTTTAAAATGCATTTCAGTGTTTTTGATGTCCATTTGGGATTTCGAGACTGGGAGTAAATCCGTATGGTGATTATGGATTTGGGAGCACGATCGTAAGTGAATTCGGAGGTCCGTAGGTCATTTTGGAGCCGTTCGGCTAAAGATGGAAAATTGAAGGTTTTTGACAAAATTTGGCCGGAAGTGGAAATTTTGATATCGGCTTCGAAATGCGAATTTTATGGTTTGGATAGCTTCGTTAGGTTATTTGGGGCTTAGGAGTGTGTCCGGAATATCTTTGTGTTGAAATATATGAATTATGGGAAAAATTTGAAAAAAATTGATATTTAATATTGTTAAAGTTGACTTTGGTCAACATTTTTGGTAAACGGACCCGGACCCGTGATTTTTCGATCTCGAAAGGTCCATAGAAAAATATGGGAGTTGAACATGTTTCCGGAATCGAATTCTGAGGTCCCAGGCCCGAGAAATGAATTTTTTCGTGAAATTATTTTCTGAAAATATTTAAGGAAAATGAAAATGAAATTTGATCAGAAAGTAATGGTATCGGGCTCGTATTTTGGTTCCGACGCCCGGTACAGGTCATATATGTTGGTTAAACGCTTCCTGTAAAGTTTGGTTACAAACGGACGTTATTTGACGGGTTTCGACCTTAAATTGGAAAATTTGAAAGAATTCTTGGATTTAAGGCTCAAATCATTGATTTTGATGTTATTTTGGCGATTTGATCGCACGAGCAAGTTCGTGTGATGTTTTAGAGTCAGTGTTCATATTTGGTTTGGAGCCCCGAGGGCTCGGGAGTGTTTCGGAGGTGTCTCGGAGTGATTTCGGACTTAGGAAAAATTGCAGAAAATTGCAGAAAATTCTGCTGTGCCCAGAAAATTTTAGGTGCGAGTAGTCCAGTTTGGAAGCTCATATCTTGTAATCTATAAGAAATAAGAACAAGTGCAAAACATGAAAGTTGTAGCCCATACATTCTAGTTCTCGGAAAGTTAAGCCATTCGCGATTTGGATATCATCTCAGAAAGTTACAATGGATCGAAAGGGCTGCTGGAGCAATTTCGGCAGAATTTACGATGCACTTTAGAAGCTCATATCTCGGGATATAAAATAGAGTTATATGGTGTACAACCTATCAAATTAAATATCTTTGAGTCTAGTTTGTAAATCTTTAAACCATTTGTCATTTGGATATATATACAAGACGTTATGGGTGTTTAAACAGAAGGTGTCCGACAAGGAACAATTTTAATAGGATGTACAACTTGTATTGCACAAGTGCAAGGTATAACTCGACGAAGCACAGGCAGATTCTTTTATACACGGATTTAGCTCACTTTTCTTCATTTCTTCAAAGTATGGACGGTTTTTGGGGAGCTTCAAGAGGGGATTTTCATCATCAATGTGAAGGTAAGTTATCCCCACCTATTTTGAGTTAAGTACATCAATTATGTATGGATTTGAGCATGGAAATTGTAGAACATCTTGAGAAAGTTTGCCTGTCTAATAATGCTGAGAGTAGTTAAGCCCAGACTATGCCATCCTAAAGTGGAAACCAGTAGGCAAGGAAGCCGTTTAGGGGAGTACACAGAGTTGAGGCGCTGTTAGGGTAAATGATTGAAGCATGAAAAACATGGTAGTGACCAGAAAAGATTGTTCAGTATAACTTATTAAAATATGATAAACTCTATGATAAACAAAGAGGTTAGAGGGAATATGTTTAGTAAATACATGATAAGGATAAATAGTAAATCTGAATGAACAACCACAACCACACGTATTTATTAGAAGAAAATATTGAGTACAAAATACTTATATTATATATCTTTAACAGACTTAATAACGATGTTAAAAGAAAAATTTATGATATTTTAGTTACTTTTGAAATAATATATGTAATGGAACAAGCATTTACAGAACTAATTGTATCACAAGAAATAGATATATTAGATCTATATGAACTAGATTTATATTCAGATTAATGATCACATATCAAGTTAATAAAATCTGTTTATAAATGAAACATAACACTTTTCATTATATAAGATTCTATAATACCCAGAAATGGAAACTTCTTAAAAACCTCAGTAACATAAATAGAAAAATAGATTGTGTTAAATACAATATTAAAACCTGCAAAGATATTATTAGATATAATAAATTACGTAATAAAGCTTTATTAACTATAGAAAATGAAATTGAATTTTATGAAGATAAACTTGAAAGTTATCAACACAGAAAAGAAATAACACTGAGAAATATAGAAACAATCAAAATAACTAAGAAATCGCAGAAAATTAGGAAGAAACTAAAGAAACTATATATAGAATATGAATACTTAAGTATCACAAAAATAAACAAAGCTAGGCTGTCCAAATTAATCGATATAATATCTAAAACAGAATATAAATATGTTTGTTATCTAAAGGATAAAAGATGAATAAAGAAGAATTCGCATTAGAAGAGAAAACATATGAGAATCCAGAAGGATTAAAAATAACAATAATATTTTCCAACTTAGGAAGAAGATATAAAAAAATAGGAAATAACCTAAACTTAATGTTAGAAAAAGAAACTGTAAAACTAGAGGATAGTTTAACCGCCATGGTTAGAATAACAAAAGAAAACGAAGAAATAGATAAAAAACGAGAGATTAAAGAAATACAACAGCAAGCTAAAGAAAAAATACAACAGATAGAGGAAGTAAAAAACACTAAAATAACAGAATTAGAAAAAGAATTAGAGATGCTAAAACAGATGTATGCAAATAAACTAAAAGAAAAGGAAAAACGTAAAGAAGAAGAACAAGAACTAAAACTAACAAATGAGATAGAAAAGTTCAAATTACAGTTAGAAGAAGTACAGGAGAGTCCATCAAAAATAAGTATAAACGAAATAAATGACCAAAGTGATAAAGACACAGAACTAGGAGAAAACTATTCAGAAACAAGTGAAACATACACAGAACTTATAGAAAAAACAGAAAAGATAAAAATAAACCCAGAAATAAATACAGGAGATATGAACGAAGATAAACCAAGCATATCAGGAATAAAAAATCCAAAACAATTAAACCCAACCTATTACAGAGTAAGTTATGATGCATATGACAGAAACAAAACATTATGGGATAAAAGGTTAAATAAGAAATGGGCACCAAGACAGATAACTGAACAATATAATTTTTTAGATCTAGATTGTGTAGCAGATATAAATAAAACAATACAATTATGGATAGGATATATCTCAAAACAACTAATAGATAATAAAATAACAATAGCGGAAACACCAGGATATATAGAAAGAACATTAATAGGAACTGTAAAATTATGGTTACAAAATTTATCAAGTGAAAGCTTAGACACATTAAGGAGTAATAAAAAACTTGACGGTACAACTACAACAACAGTTACAGATATATTAAATAAATATGAAATAGCAATAAGAAATGAATTTAGTAGTATGACAACAGAAGTAGAAGAACAAAATAAAGAAAAAATTACAAATAGAAATTTAATGACAAAATTAGCAATATGTAATATGTGTTATATAGATGAATATACTTGTGCATTTAGAGACTATTATTATAAAGGAACATATAGTCCAGATGAAAGTAAAGAGATAAGAAAATTATATTTTACAAAATTACCAGAACCCTTTAGCTCAAAAATAATAAAAAATTGGAACGAAGCAGGACTAGCAGATACATTAGGAGCAAGGATAAAATTTCTACAAAACTGGTTTATAGAATTATGTGAAAAATATAAAGAAAACATGAAAATGGAAAAAATATTAGTAAAAAATTTGGCATGTTGCAAAAGTAGAATAGCACCCCAATTTGGCTGCACAGATAAATATTACAAAAAAGAAGGAAAGAAAAAGAAATTTAAATCAAAATATTCAAAATATAAATATAGGAAACCAAGAAGAAGATATTATGTAAAAAATTATAAACATAAAAAACCATATAGGAAAAAGAAAAAACTAACAGAATGTACTTGCTATAATTGTGGAAAGCTAGGACACTTAGCCAAAGATTGTAAATTACCAAAAAACCCAAAGAAGAAACAAATTACCGAAATACTAATTGATAATGATAAATATACACAAATAGAATATGTAGATTATGAATTAAGCAGTGAAGACAGCATATATGAGATATCAGAAAATGAGTTCTCTGAAAATGAAATAAACAAGGATATAGAAGAGTCAGATGAAGAAAATTATGACTGAAAAAGATATACAAATTATACAACAAGAAGAACACCAAGATGAACAATCTTCAGAACAAAAAATAATATTTGACGCTAATATATTTGAACAAATAAAAGGAAAAGAATTGGATCTAAGTATAGACAAAATATTAGAAGTACCAACAATAAAGAATTGGTTTAAAAGACAAAAAGAAGAATACTATGTAGTAAGCCAAAGAGAACATATAATAGATTGTAAATACATCAAAGGTAAAGCACAAATACCAATTTTAAATAAAAGACTACTAAATAAAGAAATACAAGATATAAAAGCAAAAAATCCAATAAAATATGTACACTTAGGAGGAACGGAGATCCTAATAAAAGCATGTTTTAGGGAAGGAATAGATACCCCTATAGAAATATACTTGGCAGATGATAGGATTGTACAACCTATAGAAAAGAGTATAATAAGTGCTGTAAGAGGTAACTTAATATACCAAAAATTTAAATTTATAGTAAGTGCTAACTATTCAGTAGCAGTAGATGATAAAAATATAGATAAATCATTAGTATTATACTGGAAAATGTCTGGAATAGAATTAGCACCAGGAAGTAAAATATTCACAGCAAGATGTAAAAATCTATATGTCTTAACAACAAAACATAAGATAACAGCTAAAAATAAAATAAATAAAATAAAAATAGAAAATCCATTCGAAAGAATAGTATCAGTTATAGACAACAATGATTACAGTTATACAGAAATAGACATGGATGAAGATTTAGAAATAGTAAAAGAAAGATTAAGCACATCAAAACGAATAAATAATGAAATGCCAGAAACATCATCAAGAAGTACATCAAGAAGTACATCAAAAAGAATAAATTATACCACTCCACAAAAATTAATAGAACAAAAAATAGAAGAAATAAACCCACATCATTATTATATAACAGGAATAATGGACCAAAGAAAATATTTAATACTAATAAATACAGGGCAGGAAGAGAATTATGTTATAAGAGAACTAATACCAGAACAAGAGATAGTAACAATAGAACAACAAAATTCAGAACTACCAAAAGCGTTAAGAAAAAACGAAGAAACAACTGAAAAAGAATTAATTATTGGAGGAATACCAATATTAATAAATTTTAAAATATATCAAGGAGATAAAAATATTACACTAGGGATAAAATGGTTAGAAAAAGTCAAACCATATAAATTAGAAGATAGGCAATTAACAATAAGTTATGAAAATAAGAAAATAATAATAAAAAGAACTTTGATATAATGCCAAAGATATACATACTTGCCAAAATAATAGTAGAAGGATATTATAATAGATATTATACACCTATGGTGGATACAGGAGCAGAAGCTAATATGTGTAGACATAATTGTTTACCAGAAAGTAAATGGGAAAAGCTAAAAACCCCCATAGTAGTAACAGGATTTAATAATGAAGGAAGTATGATAACATATAAAGCAAGAAATATAAAAATACAAATATGGGATAAAATATTAACCATAGAAGAAATATATAGTTACGAATTCACAAATAAAGATATATTATTAGGAATGCCATTTTTAGATAAATTATACCCACATATTATAACAAAAACACATTGGTGGTTTACTACCCCGTGTAAACAAAAATTAGGAGCAAAAAGAGTAAATAATAAAGTAAGAAAAACAACACCCTGGATTAAAGGAAGTGAAAAGATTACCCAAAAATTAGAAAATGTAATACAAAGTAACCATAATATAGAGATAATCATTTTCTCAATAAATAAGATAAAACCACTACAAGATAAACTAGAATTACTATATAATGATAATCCACTCCAAGGATGGGAAAAACATCAAACAAAAATAAAGATTGAACTAATAGATGAAAGTAGCATAATAACACAAAAACCTTTAAAATACAATTTTAATGATTTAACAGAATTTAAAATGCATATAAAGGAATTATTAGACAATAAGTACATACAAGAAAGTAATAGTAAACATACTAGCCCAAGCATTTATAGTAAATAAGCATAGTGAACAAAAAAGAGGAAAAAGCCGTATGGTTATAGATTATAGAAACTTAAATGCAAAAACAAAAACATATAATTATCCGATACCAAATAAAATACTAAAAATTAGACAAATACAAGGATATAACTATTTTAGTAAATTTGACTGTAAATCAGGATTTTACCATTTAAAACTAGAAGATGAATCTAAAAAGTTAACAGCATTCACAGTACCACAAGGATTTTACGAATGGAACGTATTACCTTTTGGATATAAAAATGCACCAGGTAGGTATCAACATTTTATGGATAATTACTTCAACCAATTAGAAAATTGTATAATATATATAGATGATATATTGCTATATTCTAGAACAGAGAACGAACATATAAAACTACTAGAAAAATTCATACACATTGTAGAAATATCAGGAATAAGTTTAAGTAAAAAGAAAGCAGAAGTAATGAAAAATCAAATAGAATTTTTAGGTATACAAATAGATAAAAACGGAATAAAAATGCAAACCCATGTAGTACAAAAAATAATTAACTTGAATGAAACACTTGATACAAAAAAGAAGTTACAATCATTTTTAGGATTGGTTAACCAAGTAAGAGAATATATTCCTAAATTAGCAGAAAACTTAAAACCATTACAGAAAAAATTAAAAAAGGATATAGAATATCATTTTGACGAAAAAGATAAAATACATATACAGAAGATAAAAAATATGTGTAAAAAATTACCAAAACTATATTTTCCAGATGAAAAGAAACAATTTACATATATTGTAGAAACTGATTCTAGTGATCACAGCTACGGAGGAGTTCTAAAATATAAATATGATAATGAAAAAATTGAACACCATTGTAGATATTATTCCGGATCATACACGGAACCACAATTAAAATGGGAAATAAATAGGAAAGAACTATTTGGATTATATAAATGTTTGTTAGCATTTGAGCCATATATTGTTTATAACAAATTTATAGTAAGAACAGATAATACACAAGTAAAATGGTGGATAACTCGGAAAGTACAGGATTCAGTAACTACAAAGGAAATAAGGAGACTTGTATTAAATATACAAAATTTTACATTTACAATTGAAGTAATACGAACTGACAAGAATGTTATTGCAGACTACCTATCAAGACAAAGGTACCCAAACAGATGAAAGCCAAGAATCAAAAGACATATTTACAATCCTTACTACTCTATCCTTACAGATGGAGAGTATGGGAAAAAGATTACAACAGCTAGAAAGTCAGCAGCATGACTATAAAAATGCGGAGCTAAGTCGATCGGAAGACTCTAAACTTCCAGAGGTAGAAGGAGACGTTGGGAAACTCCAAAAAACCCATAACACAGTTGCTTTATATACAGCTGCAGGTACAAGCAAACAAGTTAGCAAAAAGCCACATATCAATGTAAACCTAAATACCGTATTTGATAAGCCATTTACATCAAAAAAGCCAAGAGAAGCAATAGTTATAGCCCCACAAACTTCAACCTATGCTAATAGCCTACACCACAACAAAAAGGTATATAACCATATTACTCAAACATATATTGAGAATATATATAAAATCCAGACATTTCTGAACCTAAACCCTAGATCAACAACTACAACAGATCCAACACAAGATTATGTAACCCAAAGGTTACCTCAATGGAGGTTTATTTGTACTGAACATTATTTAAGAGATTACTAGTACTACAAGTACTTCTATTTCTGCTTATATTGCTGAGTCTATTGATTTGTGGCATGGTAGGCTAGGTCACATTAATATTGCTTCTATAAAAAGACTTAGAAAAATGGAATTAATTCTTGAGATTAATGTTGACAATTTTTCTAAGTGTCCTATTTGTACAGAAGCAAATATACCAAAAAGCTTTTTAAAATATAACTAGTAGAAAGACAGAATTGTTTTAACTAGTGCATTTAGACTTAGCTGATTTTAAGAACATTTCTAGTAAGGTGGGAAGAATTACTACATCACTTTTGTGGATGACTTTTCGAGATACACTAAGTTATTCTTTCTTATGTCTAAGGATGAGGCTGAAAGCATGTTTTAAAATACAAGCAGAAGCAGAAAACCAATTAGACAGGAAAATCAAGAGACTTAGGTCTGATAAGAGTGGTGAATATAATACTAATACTCTAGAAGCTTTTTATGAGAAAAATGGTATTATACATGAGGTTAGTGCACCCTTTACTCCCCAACAAAATGGTGTAGCTGAAAGAAAAAATTGAACCCTTAAAGAAATGATGAATTCTATGCTTTTGAGTTTAGGTTCATCTGACAAGATGTAGGGGAAAACTGTCTTATCTGCATGTTATGTTCTTAATTGAGTTCCTCAAAAGAAGTTATATAAAACTCCTTATGAGTTATAAAAAGGATTTGCCCCTAACTTTTGATGACCCAAAATGTCATCACTTGATTATGAGTAAATTATGTGTTTCGAGGCCTTAGAAACCACCTTTTTCCTCACCTTGATTTGCGTGCATGATCCGGACATATATTCGGAATGCTTCTATGTGGAAATGTGATGAAAATATTAATTTGGACTTAAAAATTAAATTTAAGTTGTCTTCGGTCAACATTTTGAATAAACGGACGCGGACCTATGATTTGACGGCCCCGGAGGGTCCGTAGGAAAATATGAGACTTGGGTGTATACCCAGAATCAAATTCTGAGGTCCTAAGCCCGAGAAATGAATTTTTGAAAGAAATTATTTCACTGAAAATATAAGAGTTTTTGAAAATTTGATTATATTTGAAATTTATGGTATCAGGCCAGTATTTTGGTTTTGGAGCCCGCTACAGGTCTTATATATGATTTAAGTTGAGCCTGTAAAATTTAGTAAGAAATAGAAGTCGTTTGATGTGATTCGGACCCGTAGTTGTGAAATTTGATACTTTGAAATTTTTGAAATTTTTCTGAGATTTCTATGCTAAATTTGTTGTTTAAGATGTTATTTTGGCGATTTGATCACATGGATAAGTTCTTATGATGTTTTTGAGTTTGTATTCATGTTTGGTTTGGAGTCCTGAGGGCTCGGGTGAGTGTTGGATAGGGGTCGGAGTGGTTAAAACATAGAAAAATTTGGTGTTTCTCTGCTGTATCTGGTGCCTGAGTCTTTATTATATGCGAACGCATAGTAACCTATGAAAATGCAATGCACAAACAGGTAATGGGCTGGGTAACACTGTGCGAACACACATACCTGGGTGCGAACGCGGAGTTTTGGGAATTTACTCTACGCGAACGCACCGGGTCAGTTGCGAACGCATAGAGTAGGAATGGGTCTGGGGGCCGGGTAGTTTTAACTCTATGTGAACGCATCGCTTGTGGTGTGAATGCGAAGGGCAGACTTATGTATTTCTATTCAGAAACAGACTTATGTATTTCTATTAAGAAGCAGACTTATGTATTTCTATTCAGACCTTATTTGTAGTATTCTTAGATAGTCCATGACTTGTGACACCAAATTTTGGGTAGTATTGTACTTCAGATTATGTAGCAGTATTTGGTTGAATTACTAAGTTTTCATTTTCCGCATTTCTGGTTATTTAATTTATTACGCTATTTAATCACTTATTATTTTAAATTGTTGAACATGTTTAATAAAAAGGGTAATAATTTTATAATACTCGGCTTGCCTAGCTTCCACGAGTAGGCGCCATCACGACTCCCGAGGGTGGGAAATCCGGGTCGTGACATAACTTGAAATTTCTAATAGTGAGGGGGTGTTTGGCTGAGGTTGGTCTACATGAATTTAAACAAGTAACTGTAGGACCTCAAGACTTTTGATGCCGTTTTATTGGTAATGCTCAAAATAGTGCTGCATATAGATTTCTATCTTTAAATGATCATTCTATTTGCGAATCTAGATATGCAGAATTTTTTGAGCATGTTTTTCCATTGAAATATAATGTTCCCACTGATGTGCCTAATTATTCTTCTAAATCTATATCTGTTAATTCTCATATTGTGCCTTCTTCTACTATTACTGCTAATGATCACGAAAATGAACTTAGAAGAGTAAGAGACGTAGAATTGAAGTTAGCTTTGGTCCTGACTTTATCACTACTTTCTTGACTGAAAATATTGAGCTTGATCTTTTGAATTATGAATTAGTGTCTACCTATTTAATAGAAGAAGACCCTAAGACTTATAATGAAGCAATGAGGTTAATAGATGCTAATTTTTGGAAAGAGCCCATTAAAAGTGAATTAGACTATAGTTTCTAATCACACTTGGGACTTGTCTGATTTGCTTAAAGGTTGTAAACCCATAAGTAGCAAGTGGATATTTAAGAAGAAATTGAGTCCCGATGGTACAATTGAGAAATATAAGGCTAGACTTGTTATTAGGGGTTTTAACCAAAAGAAAAACATTGACTACGTTGATACTTATTCTCTAGTATCTAAAATAGTAACTATCAGAACTCCTGTTTCCTTAGCCGCTATCCACAATTTAGTGATACATCAAACGAGTGTTAAAACAACTTTTCTAAATGGTGATTTAGAGTAAGAGATCTATATGACTCAACCTGAGGGTTTTTTATCCAAAGACAGGAGAAAAAAGTATGCAAATTGAGAAAGTCTCTATATGGTCTTAAACAGGCACCTAAGCGATCGTATGAAAAGTTTAATAGCACACTAGTAGATAATGGGTTTGTTGTTAATACATTTGATACTTATGTTTATTTCAAGATGGTAAGATCAGATCGTGTGGTTATATATGGATGACATGTTAATATTTGGCCCTAATGTGGATATTGTAAATGAGACTAAGAATTTATTGTAATCTAAATTTGAAACGAAAGATCTTGGAGAAGTAGATGTAATTTTAGGGATTAAAATCAAAAGAACTACTAATGGTTTTTCATTGTTTCAGTCTCACTATATTGACTATATTGAGAAAATATTGATAAGGTTTGATTGTTTTGATGCAGCTCCTGCGAGAACTCCTTATGATCCTAGCATACACTTGAGAAAGAATAAAGAATCTAGTATTTCTCAAACTGAATATGCTAAGATAATTGGTAGTGTAATGTTTCTCATGAATTATACACGATCTGATATTGCTTATGTTGTTAGTAGATTAAGTAGATATACTCACAACCCTAGTAGTGAACACTGGAATGCTCTTCATCGCTTGCTAAGATATTTGAGAGGTACTATGGATTGGTATTTGCATTTTAATAATTTTTCTGCTGTTTTAGAAGGATTTTGTAATGCAAATTGGTTTGCTGACAATGATGAAGTTAGCTCCACTAGTGGCTATGTGTTTACTTTGGGTGCAAGTGCTATTTCGTGGAAGTCTTCAAAACAGACGTGTATAGCACGTTCGATCATAGAATTTGAATTTATTGCTCTTGAGTTAGCAGGGAAAGAAGCTAAATGACTTAGAAACTTATTGGCAGACATGCCTTTATGGGAATACAAACTTCACCAATGTCCTTACATTGTGACTAACAAGTGGCAATTGGAATTGCCAAGAATAGTGTGTATAATGGGAAAAGTAGACATATTCAAATTAGATATGGTGCGGTGAAACAATTACTAAAACATAGTGTTATTTTCTTAGAATATGTGAGGTCCGAAAGAAATTTGGTGGATCTTTTAACCAAGGATTTGGCAAGGTGAGTTATCCTTGAAACGTCGAGGGGAATGACGCTAAAGCCCATGGATTGACAAAGTATGGTGGATACTCGTTCGTGGTCAAACGAAGCCATATGATACTTCAATATGCACTATATTTCCTATCCCTATGACGTATGGTAGTGCTTTATAAAGTTGAGCCTATTTTGCTCTTAATGATTCCATAGCCTTAAGGTGGTCTATATGTTGATAGACTTGATGGAATCACCTACGTGAGTGTAAAGGTGCAGCTGCCTTTTATGAAAGACTTGGGATGTCTTTCTAGAGCACTCATGAGACCCAAGATATGTGCATGATCATAAAAACACTTTATTAGTATCGCGAAGTTTGAATAAAATTAAGGATATAGTATGTGTATTGAGAGTCTATACTCATGTCCATTCAGTTCAAGAGTACTTCACTTTGTGGATATTAGTCGTTGCCTCATTTAAATACGTGTCAATTCAAATCAAAAGATATTGACACTTAAGTACATGTTCCTTCCTTTTGCGCATGAATTATGCTTATTCTTTATCATTGCATTGGTGGGGGATTGTTGGCATTATTCCTCTTTAACGTTAATCTAATTTTATAATGCAAAGAACACTTTTAATCTATAATTAATCTGTGGTTAATTGTCATACCTCTCCACAATTAATTTGTTGTAACATTTCTAGATTTTTATGTATATGCAGAGTGGGAGAATGAAGTTACTACTTCATAAATGGTTCACATTCATTCATATGATAGTTTCTTAAATTTTGTGACTTCGTTTGTAAAAAGATGCAACTTTTTATAAGGTTTGAACTTATTGTTTTTATGATAATTTTGTCATTAAACCAAAATAAATGTTACATAACATTAACTCACATTTGGCCTCTCTCTTACGATTTTCTGATGGAAGAAAACGTATATGATTTGCCTATATAAACATCATCATTTGTGAGCTAAAATACCTACCAAAAATATTATTCTCTCACCATCTCAAAAGATTATTCTTCTTCCTATTTTTCTTGGGCAATTCTTTTTTGCAAACTCAAAACTTCCAACCACGAGTGCACGTGTTTGAAAGTATTGTAGAACCTGGGGGAGTGACCGGTCTTAACGATTTGTACCCAGTCGGACCGAAATCACTTTCAAGATAGTGGCTTGCCACAACACAGTATTTATTCAATAAGTTATTTCTATTCTTGGCCAATATTATCTACTATTTTTTTACATTTAGTATTTGTGCTCCCTATGAAATAAAACTAAACTAACTAATTTTAATTTTCTATGATTAATTGAAATTTGTTAAAGTTCAGTTCTAATCTTAAAGACTTATTACCTTTTTTTAATGAAGCGTTAAGACTAAGGAAAATAAAATAAAAAACCCCAATTGTATGAGCAACTACGCCTGGTGTAACGACCCGATCGGTCGTTTTGAGCATTTGCACTTTGCTCGCTAGTTCTCGAGCATGACCAGCCCCGTATGATGTATTATGACTTATGTAAATCATCGGTTGTGATTTTCAGGTTCATCAGAATAGATATGGAAGAATGATTCCCAACTTGAAGCTTTAAATTTTAAAGGTTTGACCCAGTCTTGACTTCTTAGTATTCTATATCGAATTTGGATTTTTATGATTTGGTTAGCTCCATCAGGTGATTTTGGACATAGGAGTGTATTCATAATGTATTTTGAAGGCCCGTGGTAGATTTAGGCTTGAATTGGCAATTGGAAATTTGGTGTTTTTCGGTCGGCAGTGGAAATCTTGACATCGGGGTCGGAATGGAATTCCAGAAATTGGAGTAGGTTCGTTGTGTCATTTGTGACATATGTGCAAACTTTCAGGTCATTCGGGTGAGGTTTGATGGGTTTTTGGATCGGTTGCTGAATTCGGAAGTTTGCAAATCCTTAGGCTTGAATCCGATGGTGATTTGGTGTTTTGATGTCATTTTGAGTGTTCCGAAGTTTCGACTAGGTTCGTGTGTTGATATGTCACTTGCTGATCTAAAGGCCTCGGGATGAATTTAGTTGGTTGACGGAAGAGTTGGAATTGAGTTGGTGCAGCTGAAATTTGCTGCTTCTGTTATTTCCGCACCTGCAGATTTAGGACCGCAGGTGCGAGGTCGCAGATGCGTGAGGAAAGCTGTAGATGCGATTTTTGACTAGTTGAAGCTTGATTGCATGTGCGGTGATTTTATCGCACCAGCAGGGCCGCAGGTGCGAGTGTGTAACCGCAGATGCGTAAGTTTGCGGGTAAGTGGAATCTGTAGGTGCACATAATGGACCGTAGATGCGGTAGTGCAGGTGCGCTCATTTGGACCGCATGTGCGCTCATTTGGACCGCAGGTACGAATCTCTTGGGTAAAAACTATAAAAGCCACCCTTTGCGAATTTTTAGTTATTCTTCCACCATTATTGGTCGAATTTGGAGCTCCAAGCAGTGATTTCAAAGGGGAATCAAGTGTTTTCAGTGAGGTAAGCTACTTGGACCTTGTATCTTGTGTTTATGGCAATTATTCCCTTGCTTAATCATGGTATTAGTGGGAAAATTTGAGAAGAAATTGGGAGATTAGGGCTTGAAATTGGAGAGTTTTAGTTGGGGATTTGATGGGCCATTTAAGGTCCGATTGTGATGATTTTGGTATGTATAGACTCGGGAGTAAAAGGAGTTTCTAGTTTTGTAATTTTTGTTGGATTCCGAGAGGTGGGCTCGGGGGCCGGGTTTGAGCAAATTCGGAATTTTGAGTCTAATTTGATAATTTTCGTGTGGGTTTTGTTCCTTTAGCATGTATTGATGATATGATCCTAATTTTTGAATAGATTCGAGGCGATTTGAGGTCGAGTCGTGAGGCAGGAGCATCGCAGTGTGGATTTTCATTCGGTTTGAGGTAAGTAATAATTATAAATCTTATCCTGAGGGTATGAAACCCCGAATTTCACATTGTTTCACTTCTTTGATGTGACGCACACGCTAGATGACTAGCATAAGGGCCTGCACCGTTGGGGATTGTGACTGGGTCCGTCCCGTACCACTATTAAATCGCGTATTTGATTGAAAACAACTTGATATTATTGTGTTTTGGAAAGTATTACTATGTTTTGAGCTGAATGTCATATTTGGACCTCGTGCTAACTGTTTGGACCCTTAGGGGCTTTTTACTACTATTCCTCACTGTTTTGACTTAATATTTGTACTTAGTCATGTTGTGTTTTACTGATTTCATGACTCAGCCTTATTTACTCAGTTTTGATACTAAAAATGATATTTTGGGCTGAATGCCTTGTTTTACTGTTAGCCCGAATGGCTTGAAAGGTTTCTGACTGAGTGAGGCCGAGGGCCTGTGTTGTGAGGATATTAAGGGATCGGGCTACACGCCATAGTAGGTTGTTACTGATTCATGATATTGTGAGGCTGAGGGCCTGATTGATTTATACCACGAGGTGGCATATTGTTATGAGGCTGAGGGCCTGATTTATTTATGCCACGAGATGGCTTGTTATAGCGCTTGGGCTATAGGAGCTCTTCTAGGAGTCTGCACACCCCCAGTGAGCGCAGGTTTAGTGCTTGGGCTGTAAGAGCCCCTCTGGAGTCTGAACAACCCCAATGAGTGTGGGTACCTAGAGTGAGTGATATGATATTGCCCGAGGGGCTAATCTTGATTAATGTTGTGCAGATGGGCTGATTATAAGTGACTATGAGGTGGCCCGAGTGGCTGGTTCTGATTGATGTTATTTTCAAGAGGTTGTTTATGATACATGTCTTGCCCAAGGGGTTGTTTGTGATTTAGGTTGCCCGAGTGGCTGATTATGTTTTCACTAGTTTTGCTCACTATTTTATCACTTAGTTTAAAAAATTAATGAAAGACGTTTTCAAAGGATTTTTACTTAAATTGGATTTTTAACGAGATGATTTGATTTATATACTGTCTTGGAAACATACTGTACTTATAGTGGTGTTATAATGTGGATTATGTATTTTTCTACTGCTCAGTCTTTATTTACCTTTATTACTTACTGAGTTGGCGTACTCACATTACTCTCTGCACCTTATGTACAGATTCAGGGATTTCTGGACCTGGTTGCAGGTGTTGATTACTTAGTGGTAGGTTCATCGGAGTTAGCAAGGTAGTTGTCTGGCGATCGCAGCCCTGATTTCCTCCCTCCTTATTCTTCCTTAGTTGTATTCATTTAGTAATTTTCCTGGCCATATTGTTCTTGATGTTGTCAAACAGTTGTAGTAGATGCTCATGCCTAGTGACACTCCGATGTCGGGCTTTTTTCCGCACTGTTGTTTTGTTATAAACACTTTATAAGGTTTTATTATTAAATAGCTTTGATTTTATCCTAATAATGAAAATATTGATTGGTTTTGGGATTGTGTCAGCTGGCCTAGTTCCATGATAGGCGCCATCCCGACCGGGTTAGTTTTGGGGTCATGACAAGTTGGTATCAGAACCTAGGTTACATAGGTCTCACGAGTCATGAGCAGGTTTAGTAGAGTCTCATGGATCAGTACGGAGACATCTGTACTTATCTTCGAGAGGCTGCAAAACCTTTAGGAAATCCCGCATTCTTGAATTCTTATCGTGCGTCATTGATTCAGCTTGAAATGTAATTCTTTGAATTCCTTCCACGCGGTCGCATGTGCGCATGAGCGCTCGATATCAGTTTTGCATCGACCACTTGTGATTCCCTGATCGAAGGGCGAGATGTGATTTCTGTATGTTGATGTTGGGCCAGTCTGGAGGACTTGAGGCTGGGCTTTGCTTGTAGCTTGAGCACTGAGTTGTTGATTGTGTAAGCACGTGCTGTTGGATTTATATGTTCGATAGTGTCCCTAGTAGTGGAAGGGATTGCTGGTAGCTACATGATGAGTATGATGTGACTGCAGAATGTGTTCATAGGAATTGAATGTGACGAGAAGGGTATGCTTGAGGGTAGAAAGAACTATCTAGTGCTTGATTTCCACCATGATTTGATGCACATCCCCGAGTTGTGGTTGTGTTGAAAGATCTTTTCATGTTGTCTAGTTGGGGAGTGAAGTAGATTTCACGTTGTGATATGAGTTAAGACTCGGGAAGAATTAAGTGATTGTGTAATGTTTATGACGGTGGAAGGGTATAAACAGATGTTAGTTTGAGGCGAAGCAGGTGGGTTATCTCCTGCAAAGTGTTCTGATGTTTATGTGATCCTTATGTTATATGTTGGAAGACCTCTTTTACTAGTGAAATATATGTGTTGCAATTTGAGTTTGGATCACGTATGGGAGTTGTCTTGACCGTTACGAGGGTGAATGCAAGATTTGAAGATGATTTGAAGTACTAGATGGTTTGTGTTGCACGAGCTTATGAATGATTTAGTTAAATCTCACTATGGTATTATGGCAGTAATAGAGTATGAGCATTGTGAGTTTTTGTGTGTTTTGACTTATGGCTTTGAGCTAAGTGGGGGAGCCTGCTATTGACTAGTTGATTGCACGGTTATGTGTCGCATTAGTTTCAGTTTATGGTATATCGGCGAATCAATTGTGGCTTGCTGAGGTTGAGATCGAGGATGGCTCAAGTAAAGGAAATTTTGGATAATGATATGTTATGCTTTGTGGGAATATGAGAAATCGTTGACTGAATTAGTTTTTGTCGTAAGGGATGTAACGGATATGGATTAGTATATCACATGACTGCTTAGAATGATGGGTTACTTCCTTAGGTGTTACTGTACTAATAGGGCACAGGTTGTTCAGTTCGTTTGATCAGTTTATTTGAAGACTGAGTAGAGTGGATGGCTCCCAAGAATGGTTTGAAAGGATTCTAGATTTGCATGTAATAATTAGAGATCTTCAGGATGTGTATTTGGCTAGAAGCTGAGGTTTACATTGGAGGATGTCAAGACTTGTGGTATTTCTATATCAATTATGGATTCTGCATATCAATATCAGGAAAGTGAAGGTAATGGCTTTGGACTCGCAGGAAGTCTCTTCAGGGTAAGTATTTTGAATGTGGTGTTTTTTGGGGATATTTAAGAGAGTATTAAGCAGCTTATGAGCCTTTATACGGTGTAGTTTTATGCTTGGGTCTCGTGTGGTGAGTCTGGGTTGAGGATTGAGGTATTATGGCAAGGAGAAGTATCAATTTAAAGGTAATTTAGAAGGAACTTGGATAAATAGAACAATTTTGTATGCGGCGAAATCAGAAGGCCTAATTTCTTGCTATCGAGTCACTTCGGAAGAATATCTCGAGACCTCGAGGGCGTTGAGTTACGACCGAGTCCCCTCCCTCGGGGCTCGTTGAGGCCCTACTAAAAAAAGACTAAGATCGAGGCTAGAGCAAAAATGGGAATTCCCAAGGCACGCGGCTAAGTTTGACAGAGCTGGCCTACCTAGAGCATGTGTCGAGGCGTCGTGTCTAGCCGTCCCATCTCCATGCTTTTATAATTAATGAACACTGTACTATAACAGGATTCCCCTCCTATATAAAAGGGATCCTCGCCACCTTGTAAGGGGCTGTTGTTGCTCCAACCATTCTACACAAGATCAATAATATCTCTCTCTCTCTCTCTTTTCTCTCTAACTTACTCGCTCGAGGCCACTCTTTCCATTTATTTCTTTCATACTTGTTCTTCATTTATTGCTTGATATTGGCCATAAAGAGACTTTTTAAATATATCCTAACTGTTATCGCCTTCCCATTTACCCCGAATAGCTCAAACTCGAGCCCAGGCATCAACCTCAAAGACTCCCATCGATCAGCCCGAGGCCCGGGCAACAAGCCCCTCGATTTAATTACTGTCCCGTTTTAGCTTGTATTTCATCATTAGAGTTCATACGCGTAGCATCAATTGCTCTAACAACTAGCATAAAAATAGATCACGTATTTTTAGAGTCCCATTTAAAAATTTAATTATTGTTACCATTTTCACGGTAAACAGCTTGACGCCCACTGTGGAGCTAAAAATAATAGTGATTCTTTTCTTGCTGGTTTCATTACACAAATGCAAGTTATCTTTTACGTTTTTTCTTGTCCAGGATCTTTTGATTTCAGGTCAAAATGTCTGGCTCGGTAAACAGAGTTGAGAACGACTACCTTGAAAATCACGGGGAAAATGGTGTGGCTGTCCCAGTCGTTGGCGCGCCATTGTAGACCCCCGATAATGCACCTAGATCGATTACAACGGGCACGAGTTCACAAGACACACAGCAGGTCGACGAAACCTCACACACCGACAGAAGCATACAACATGGCGATCGACAGGAAGCCCAAAAAATCCCATCCTGGGATGAATAGGAAGTTAGTATTTATGTTATTGTTGAAATGTTGTAGGCACAACAGTTGGCTATCGCTCAGTTACAAAGCCGTCTGAAGACTCCCAGCACAGCAGCGCCAGAAATAGCTCCCCCAGCCGAACAGGTAACCGAGAGATCAAGTAATAGTGGGTCGATAGTCGACCCCGCCATAGTAAAAATGCTTGAGGATCTCACCAAAAGGATCGAATTGGGCAAGAAAATGATAGCAGCCAACAATAGGAAGGTAGAGACCTACAACTCTAGGGTCGACTAGATCCCGGGTGCATCCCTAGTCTTCAAGGGCGTGGATTCGAAGAAATTCATACAAAGGAGGCGGCCCTGAAACCCATTCCAAAGAAGTTCAGAATGTTGGAACTTCCTAAGTACAACGGGACCTCAGATAACAATAACACATCACTACCTATACGTGTGCGGAGAAAGGCAATGACATACGAGACGATGAGACCGAGCCCGTCTTATTGAAGAGGCTCGGAGAAACGCCCTCGAAGGGGGCCACGATGCGACATCATAGCCTAGATCCCAACCCCATAAACCCACTTACCATACTGGCAGATTCCTTTATGAAGGCACGCATCGGTGCTATCAAAACAATGACGAGAAAGCCCGATGCATCCGATATTGAGCAAAGGGAAAATGAAACGCTGATAGAATTCGCACCTCGTTCCCATGTGGAACAAATAAAACTACCCCCGATCTCAGGCGACTGGGCAGTGCAGGACTTTACTCAAAGCTTAAACGAACAAAGCCCGATGATTTCAAGGCAGTTGAAACAAAACTTGATCGGGTATCCAGCCAAGACCTGGTCGGATGCCAACATCTGGCACCAGTCGCAAATTGGGGTCGTGGATGACCAGCTAGGAGCCTCCTCGGGCTCAGTATAGCCAAGAAGACTTCTGGCAAAGAAACTGAGACCAAACAAGGAGAGGTACCGGCTGTACGCCGTAGATAGGTGGAATGACCCGAGACGCAACCTACCTCACTACAATCGGAGAATGGATCGAGGACAATATCCTCGAGGAATCATCAAGAAAGCCAGATTTGGCAGGTACATAAGGCCAACGAAGGTGCCTCGCCCATCGGGATATAATTTCAACATCGTTGTATCAGACATCCTGTTCACCATCAGCAAAATCGAGGACGCCAAAGGGACCAGGCCTATTCAGTCGAATCCCTCTCATAGGAATCATAGCTTAGCGTGTGAACTATATACTACACACGGCCATGAGGCCGAAAATGGCCACCAGCTCAGAAGGAAAAAGGCCAAGCTACTCAACAAAAATCACCGCCGACAACTATCGAGCGATCGGGCTCAAGTTCAGTTCCGAGTAATGAAGGTGGCCAAGAGGAACGAAGCGAGTGGGCCATTACATATTACCATGATAGTGGAGGAGCGACGACACTCTCCAAGAACTTATAAAGAGGAGGGTAAAAATGCCCATCACCAGAAAAAAGCGAATCTGGGGATGTATTCCCAAGGACGCCCTCATGTTCAGCAAAGAGGACATCGAGACAGTGTCTCAGCCTCGCACCAACACGCTGGTAACCTTCTTCCTCGTTCAATCCATTTCAAATAAAACATGTGCTCATGAATTTAGGTGGCTCGATCAACATCGTCGGACCGAGGATGATAGGTCGGCTTAGACTGCCTGACCAAGTCACGTCTGCCTCTCGAATCTTTGGCGGATTCCACACGGCGATCGAGATGACGTGAAGAAAGACCACTCTCTCAGTCAGCACGATTGGCCCAGACCAGAACGCCAAGTTTCGTATCATCAAAGGAGGCGCAAGGCATGAATTCCTTATTCATACGACCACGGATGCATTGCATAAAGGCAGTGCCATCCCCCCTTTGCCAAAGGATGAAACCCTCCGCAAAGGACGGAATTAAAACCGTCGGCATGGAGCAACACGTGGCAAGGGGAATGTTCGCGTCACATAACGTATCGCCGACACCATTATCTCTACTCTCGAAAGAGTCAAAGGGTAATCAAACCATATCTTCGGCCAAGCCCGATTAAACACAGCGGAGGGCTGTACAGAGTCCTTGCTCCAAAATAACAAGGACATATCGGGCCTCGGAACCATGCTGGCGAGACCCTTAAGGATGATCCGACAAACTCAGCAAATGCTCAAAACTTCTCTTGCAATCAACCTCGAACGCGGGAAGGTACCCCCCTTGAAGACGTTGTCCGCTCGGAAGGGCCGGGGAGCGACAAACTAAGTTCCAATAAGAAATAATGTACCGGGCCAAATGGTCAAAAGAGCCGTGCCCGCGTAGGCCGAGCTCCTGGGAACGAAACAACATGTACTTACAGTAAGCAATAATAGAATATCTTTCGCCAATAGCATCTCGTACTCCAAAGAAAATTCAGCATACTCACGGCAAGGATCCCTCCGTCGAGTACGTTTCGAAATACTCGAAGACTTAGCGTCAATAATTTGGCACCCGCATGACCTCAAGGTCGGAACTTCATGCTAATAAGGCCCCAACGAGTAAATTCCGAGCTCTCGAGTAACGGCCTTCGAGCCTAAGCAAACTCGATGACTTAGAGACTGCCGCCCATCACCATTTACTGAAAAACCCGAGGGTGTAAGACCCTGAGCAGGCAGACTCGGTCTAGCCAGATCTATTTTACATAACAACAAAAAACTGTAAGACCTCAACAGCCATGAAAAAACTGTAAGACCTCAACAGGCAAGAAAAAACTATAAGACCTCAACAGGCATGAAGATATTGTAAGACCTTACATTAGGGATAAAACTCAATCTCGAAGTTTAGGCTAATTGTCGCATTTGTAAGACTCCCGAAAGGGTATACCCTCGATGCAGATGGCTAAACTACCACACTCGGGATCAAAAATGGCCCCGGTCGAACATATATGACTACGGTCAAAACAGCTACACCAGCCAAATTAACGCAACTCAGGGATGCCCGACCGTCACTAACAAAATCATAGGCCATTACTTCGAATCTACTTCGGAAAGAACAAGTTAAAACAAGCTACCCTCAATAGGCAAACAAGCTTCGACCATGTCAGCTCCAAATCACAAGGCTTCGAGCTACTCCGCCTACGAGCTAAACCTTCCGAGGTGCTCGAACATCGCTGTTAACGACTTAAAATCAAGGTTCTTCCTGAACCGACGACGAGTCAACCAAAACTATTTTAAAAAAGACCCTAATAACGGAAAAACAAAGCCTACATATGCCCACGGGAAAAAGAGTAAGAGACATTATCTCCGGCTAAATGAGCCTCCGAGCCACACACACTAAAAGGTTGCAATGACCAAAAGCGTAAGAGCCACTATCGCCAGCTCAAAATTTGAAAACTTGAGGATTAAAATGAGCTCGATCGTAACCCGATTCGGAGACCGGATCCAAAATAGTTAACTATACACGCCTAAGGGCACAGTGTAAGAGCCACCATCGCCAGCTTTACGAGCCTCAGGGCCACATACCTAAAAGGTCGCTTCGACCCAAGGCATAAAGAGCCATTGTCATCCGCTCATGCAGGCACAAAAAATAACTTGAGGGTCAGTTAAGCTCAAGTCGCAACTCGACTCGGAGACTGATCCCAAAATAGTTAAAATACAAATGCCCAAGGGCAAGGCATAAGAGCCATTGTCATCTGCCCATGCAGGCACAAAAGATTGAAGGTCAAGCAGGCTCGAGTAAAAACTTGACTCGGAAACTCAACCTAAAATAGCTGAGCAAAGAATAAGAGCTCTAATGCCAGCTTGAACTAAAGGCCGCATCAACCAAGTGTATAAGAGCCTCTAGGCCTGCCTGACGAGCTCTGGAACCGTGTTACAAATCTAAGGATTCTCACCAACTTTGAAACCAGCCCGCCCGGTCAAAAGCAAAGTAGAAAGGGATATATAAGAGACAAAAGCTTCAGGTTTTCTTTTATTTATATACGCAAAAGGTGCGTTCTCTATCTACAAACATGCTCTGCGAATATCAAATACAAAATGGCAAAATCTATGCTCTGCTCCAAAAGGCTACGGCCTACCAGCCCCATCTTCACTCTCCGCGGCATCTGCAAGAGTACCTCTCTTCGGGATCTACAACAAACATATACCTCGATCCTCTTTTCACGATTGAAGGCCCACTTTAACTCGGCTTGGGCATCAGTAGCATCCTTCAAATGAATCGCCATCTCCTGATCAGCTTTAGTCCGACTCAATGGCGCTTCAGCTCGAGCATCGACTATTTCAGCCCTAACCTTCGAGAGTTCGGACTCGAGCCTCACGATCATATGCGCTTGAACTGAAGCATTGTCACAAGCCAAGCGGAGTTGGGCCTCGAAGGTAGGAACTTTAGCCAATACACCCTTCTCCTCTGAAGCTTGAGCCTGCACCTGAGCTCCTAGTTCACCACAAGCATTCCTAACTTGGTCGGCTTCACCCCTAAGGTACTCCAGAGCCTCCGTCTTTTTCTACAACTGAGATAGGCAAAAAGATTAACCTTAAGGGTTAAAAAAGCGAAATGCATACTACGAGAGGTTACCTGCTCCATCAAATAACTCTTGTAATTTGAGCTCCGGTACGCCTCATATCACCAGTGCATCAACTCAACCTCATTCTCCTCGCTAAGGAGCCTAAGGGACTTACCCTCATCCATATCTTTTCGAAGCCTAGCCCCATGACAAAGCAACTCAGACCTGAGCCTATCAAAGGCATGTAGAAGGAAAACTCAATAATGAAGGGAGGACGCGAGATGCAGAAGGACTATGCCGAAACTCACCGCGAAGTGAAGTCGGCGGACTTCCTTGAAGGCCAAGAACACTCCCGTTGGTCCATCCCCCTCGGCCCTGGAAGAACCAACCTCGGTCGAAGCATGATCACTTGGAGGAACCACCGCTCCGGAACCAAATACTTCAGGAACAACTGGCTCGGGTGATGTTCTCTCCTCGAAGACACGGACCCGTTTAGCCCCACTAAAAGCTCCATCACACTGCGAGTGCATATCTCGATTATCGCCATTGTCCCTTGGCTCGGAGGCCATCAACTCATCCCCCTCTCCGGAAGAGCACAGCCTCGCCCCTAGGGACCGTCCAATACCTACGACGGCAAACCCAGTACAAAAGAAAGAGCAAATGTCATCTCAAATATATGAAGGCCAAGGTAAAAGCAGTGTATGCACATACCTTGGTATTTCGCTTCCCATCTGCCCTGGGACACATTTTCCACCTACGCTCGTCATAAGTCGAATGGGTCACCAACCTCCGGACCCAACCGAGTAAAACAGGAACTTTGCCCGGTGCCCATGAAGTTGCTTCAGAAAAGAAGGAAACACGATTACTAAACTGGTTTTCGCCACGAGCGAATTCTAGAAAGCACGAGACACTCCACTCACACATGTAATTCCATTCCTCGGGAAATGACATGAGTTCCATGGGGATAATGTCAGTCGTCTGGACCCGGATCAATCGACTGACCCGCTCTTAATCCCCATATTCCTCATCATCAACAACGAAGGGCGTGGATGAACAGCACCGCAAGGTTAGAAGGCCTCTATGATGAAAGGGCTGGTACAGTCTGACGAGGTGACTAAGCCTGAATTCAAGCCCGACTTTCTCCGCAAAGAATGTCATCATCAGCACTAATCACCAAAATGAAGGACGTATTTGCGCCAAAGTAACCCGATACTTCAAGCAAAAATCAAGCACAACCCTATCAAGGGGGCTAGTGCGAAATGGTACAAGTATACGTTCAGGAATCCAACAGCAGGGTCCGTAATACCATCATCTGGGGAAAGCGCCTGCAACGCTACTCCCTCGCCCCATCCGTAGTCTCTCCTAACCACCTCCAGATGTTCCTATCTAATCGAAGACACAGTCTTAGAGTAAACTCCCGCGGATTCTGAGCACTGGGAGTGGAACTCTCCCCTCTCTGCTAGGCAAGCCCTGAAGTAACAGCCAAAAAAATGGTAAAATTGGCAAACTGAAGCGGGGATCTACACCAATACTTTCACGCTTAAGGTAATGAAGCACTCGATGACAAGGCAGAGGGATAGCTATTTAAAATGATGGGATCTCCCAAAGAAGAAAGAGCCACCCCATGTATATATGGGAAACAACAACGATTTGCCTACCCAGGATAAGGCCCGGGAGGCCAACGGCCTCGATACGGATCCTGAGGTGGCACCCGACCCAAGATATCTCTTTCGATAAGAAGTTAGGACACATAGAGTTAGCGACATCGTCTCCAGTTCCGAGGTGGTACCCGACCTCGAAGTTTACCTTGAGAAGAAAAATAAACACTTCGAGCTCCGTCCACGAGGGCTAGACCTCAGGAAATCACCTAAGTACAAATGGCCCCTTCCTCAGAAACCCACCTACAAACACCTTAAAAGGTTATCTACGTCAAAGCTCAAAGTAAAAGTTCCAAGCGCCCGAAGTTAACTTTCACTTCGGTGCTCTATATCTACGAGGCTCGAGGGCCCCAATGATCCAAGTTTGCCGGACCGTTGTAGGTCTAATCCCGGGAATGACGATGAGCTCAAAAAGGAGCCATTTCTGTCGACAAGAGGCTGGAAAGAATATTGACGATCGTCAACAGAGGCATACATTCAAAATCTCCGCAAACACACAAGAATATAAAAAACATGGCAAAAATCAAAAGCATACGTAAAGAAGATGTTTTCATATTTCATAAATATTGGCTTAAAACGGCCCTCGGGGGGTCCTTACATAGAATTACAAAAGCCCACAAGGGGTCCTTGCGCAGAAATAAAGAAACAAAAGGGTGCACGCATGTGGTAAAATCCTAGAGACTAGTCTACTCTCAAAGGTCCACTTCATGCAACAAATGCCTCCAGGCACGCATCCTCAGAAGCCTCATCTCGGCCTTTCGAGCGGATATCCCCAAAAGATAGGTTGAGAAGCAGGGAGGGATAAAAAAATGCCATAGCCATCCAAAGGTCGAGGACCCTCACTGGGTAAGAGAACCTCGGAGAGACAGCAGACTTGGCGAGCATCAGCCTCGCTTTCACAGCTACATAGAACCCACTTCTTAGAACATTGAGCCTTGCAAGCTATCAGCTCGGGGCAGAGCGCCACGTCGAGCCGGGGTATGAAGGTGAGCAGCGGTGTATAATTTGAGCCCCCTTATGAGTAGCAGTATATAATTCGAAGAACTTTTTACGAGCGAGGAAAGTCGACCCCCGTATGTTATCGTCTCGAGCCAACAGGAACAGCGGCAACAGACGTAACAACAACCATAGCAGTGACAAAACAACATAATCATGCTCAACGAAGAGGAGCTCAGGCAAAAGGCCACAACACAGCCTATAGGAGCACTAACAAATGACTTTGAGGCTGTAGACTCCAAACATGGTGATCAACAATAGAGGAAGATGATAAGGAGAAAAAGGTGAATGAATACATGAATGCACTTGGATAGAAAAACAATGCCAGAGCGCTCCCATTTGTAGGAGATAACGGCACGGTCATCGAAGCCTTTTGAATACTGATCGGCGAACACAATTACTGCATTCTTGGAAAACCGAATTGACGCTGGTACTTTTACCTTGGAGAATAGGAATCGACAGTGCATTGAATGATGTCGAAAAGACAAGTCCACGGGATGTCCCGGTTATCGTAAAAACTCACAACATAAAATTGCATTATCAGTATGATGTTGTCGCGGGAAGCTTGAGGAGTCGGGTATCAGAATCATTTTCCATCGCTTCGTTCTAATAAATACGGAGACTATCTGCATGCGGCAAAAATAGAGGGCCTAATTTCTTGCTATCGAGTCACTTCGGAAGAATATCTGAAGACCCCAAGGGCGTGGAGTTACGACCGAGTCCCCTCCCTCGGGGCTCGTTGAGGCCTGACTAAAATAAGATGAAGATCGAGGCTAGATAAAAAAGGGGAATTCCCAAGGCACGTGGCTAAGTCTAACAGAGTCGGCCTACCTAGAGCATATGTCGAGGCATCGTGTCTAGCCGTCCCATCTTCATGCTTTTATAATTAATGAATGTTGTACTATAACATGATTCCCCTCCTATATAAAGGGGATCCTTGCCACCTTGTAAGGGGTGCTGTTTCTCCAACCATTCAACACGAGATCAATAATATCTCTCTCTCTCTCTCTTTTCTCTCTAACTTACTCGCTCGAGGCCACTCTTTCCATTTATTGCTTTCATACTTTTTCTTCATTTATTGCTTGATATTGGCCATAAAGAGCCTTCTTTAATTATATCCTAACTGTTATCCCCTTCTCGGTTACCCCGATAGCTCAAACTCAAGCCCAGGCATCAACCTCGAAGCCTCTCATCGATCAGCCTGAGGCCTGGGCAGCAAGCCCCTAGGTTTGATTACTGCCCTGTTTTAGCTTTTATTTCGTTATTAAACTTCATACGCCTAGCATTAACTGCTCTAACAACTAGCATAAAAATAGATCACGTATTTTTGTAGTCCCATTTACAAATTTAATTGTTATTACCATTTTCACGGTAAACAAGCTTGGTAGCAGGGTGGATCGGTATGGTAAGTGTTATGATTAGTTCTTTGGGTGCTTATGAAGTAATGAGTTTCTACAAGTGTTTCATAGCAATGCTCTTAGGTTTTTTATGACCTGCGTAACTTGGTTGAGTTAAAAGGATTCAGTCCTGACGGTTTGGTTTGGTGCAAATGGGATACGGAGAGTTCTTAATGGTTTTCTACCATAGTTAGAGATGTATACTTTTTGCTGGCATGAGGAGCATGTGATGTATAGTGATTTTCTTCTAGATGGGATCAAATAGAATGTTCTTTGCTAGTTGAGTACATAGTTGCTTGTGGTTTGGAGTGGATTATGAAGTTCTCACATTTATTATAGGATGTCATAGTATATGTGGTATGTTGTGTAGGATTGAGATTGGCATGTGTGAGGTCACGGTTCAGTTCTGAAAGGAAAGTCATAAATTCTTAGGCAGCACATGCAGTTTCAGATGATTAAGCAAATGATATTACAAATTGGTGTGGCTTGATGAGAGTATACATTTCAAAAAGGGCAATGTGATCGAGTTAATTATACATCATTGGTATTGCGTCTCTCTCTTATTTGATCGACTGTTGATATTCGAGTTTGCTTGGTGGCACAGAAGAATCATAGGAGTATCTCTTGTGGTTTGATTGGGTATCAGAGGTCTGTTATATATTCTGACGGTGGAATTTGGATCGGATATGGTGATTCGTGTGCTATATAGATTTGGAGATGTGGAGTTCTCATAAACAGGTTATGTTGTGGTTGTGGTTTGTGTGTATCTGCCTTGTGTGGTGAGTATCAGGGGTTTCGAGACCCGAGTGGATCCTTTGTTGCTTAGTATGGTAGATTTTCATGTGATATTGGGTATGGATTGGTAGTCTCCGTGTCGTGCTGTTCTGGACTGTTACGCTAAGTCAGCGACGTTGGCTATGCCGGGGATGCCATAGATTGAGTGGCGAGGTTCGACGGATTATGTTCCCAGTAGAGTGTTTTAATTTTTTTAATGACCCAGCGGATGTTTGGGAAGGGTTGTCTTTCTTATTTGGCCTTCGTGAGGGATGTCACTGCAGAAACTCCTACCATTGATTCAGTTCCGGTGGTGAGGGATTTTTCGGATGTATTTCCTGCAGACCTGCCGGGCATGCCGTCGGATAGGGTTTTTGATTTCGGTATTGAATTAGAGCCGGCACTCAGCCCATTTCTATTTCATCATATCGTATGGAACTGGAGAAGTTAAGGGAGTTGAAGGAGTATCTTCAGAAACTCCTTGATAAAAGGTTCATGAGTAGGCCAGTATAGATGTTTATTCTACATCGAGTTGACTTGGTTGACTCCGAATTGCTATTGTTGATGAATGTGTCGTTCGATTGTCATTAAGCTTATTCGCGTTCTAGAGTGATCTATGAGCTAATTTTCCGTGTTGCGAGGAGTCATGATTTGTTGGCTATATGCGCATATGGTGTGGTTCCATTTGGGTTATATAGCAGAATTTGAGTAAGACGGGTATTTGGTTGTTGCATGATTGATTGCGCATTGGATATGTCCTCTCGGACTGGTATGACATTGCATCGTTTTCTCCTCGTGGTTATGGTGATTCACTATTGGTACTAGACATCAAATGGCGTGTGGCTATTGACATTGAGCCTGGTGGCTTGAGGTGATTCATGTGGACCAGTGTTTGGAAAGGGTCGTGCATTGCAGTGAAGTTATATGGAGGTATGATCATTCGAGTTAGATTCGTGTGTTCTGGTCCTACAGTGTGTGATGAGTTCTTAGCATCGTGTTGTTGTGGTAATCATAAGTTTGCGGTACAGCTCTCTCAATTGATTCATTTTTCATGATTTGAGTACATTTGAATTGTTTTTTATTGGTGCACGGGTTGCACGAGTTGTGGCTTGAGATTTTATTGATGTGTCGTGTCACTAGAATAGCAGTATCGGATGAGATGAAGTCATTGGGATCATGAATGAATACTATCGGATTCGATTTCAGCATGTTGGAAGTATAATATCTGAATTCGGCTTAGAAATTTACTATGGTCCTTGCCAAATGAGAGGGAGCTTCATGATTGGTTGATCTGAGGAATCACTACAAGAAAAACGGCCTTTAAGGAAGGGATATCCGGTCCCTAAAAGTGTATGGTCCCAAAAGGGAAAATTACGACGGGGAAAATCTGGTCGTAACCTGTCTTAATAGCCTCCGCCGCTAAATGTCAATAATGACGGGTCTAAAAACCTAGTTGTTAAATAGATTTAGAGACCGGGAGAAATTCTGGTCGTGAAATACTTTTAGAGACTACATATCTCATCCCTAATAGATGATGAAATATCTTTATTCCCGTCGCTAAACCCTTTAGCGACCAACCTTTAATTGGTCCTAAATTAGCTTTTAGAGAGGGTAGAAAATCTGGTCGTGAATTAATTTTAGACTACATATCTCGTCATTCCACCGTTAAACCACTTTAGCGACCAACCTTTAATTGGTCCTAGATTATATTTTAGAGACGAGGTTCCTATTTAAAATGATATTGTAAATTAGCAATCATATTCATGGTCTCTTATTAACCATTAGTAGTCCTAAAGCTCAATGCCACAAAAACTTATTTTTACCAATAAATATCAAATTGTTATTGAAATATCTAGATACAAAAAGATAATATATCAACTTCACATCCCATGATGATGTTACTTTCTATATTTACTCAACATCTTAATAAAAAAAAATTAGCAAACATTAGAGCTAGATATGCCTTAACAAAATAATAATGAACTTGTGCATCTTCTAAACTTGTATCTTGACTTGTAGCTTCAATCTTCAAAACATCCAAGTACAAAAGTTTGAAAAAATGATAAATACTATTGGTAAAATAACATATATTTATTTTAAACTAGCAATATAGGGAAATATAAGAAAAATTAGTTAGAAAAATTTTGGGATGGTAAATCAAACTTTGTTTCGATGAATCCTGGTACGACAATTCGAGATTTACCATTCAAGAGAACAACTACTATGAACAGACAACAACATCACGAACTTGGTATTTTTAATCATAAGAGAACCATATCTATTTCTACTGAGCACAGACATTACAATTTATGTACAGAACAAACAGGACATACAACAAATAAGTTTATAGACAACAACAAAGATAAGCCTTTACTGCAACTTATAGATTGTCGAACTTTGCCGATAATCCCCCAAAGTAAGTTTACAAATAGGAATGATGTCCATCATATAATGTGTTTACAGATTCATTATATTTTATGCAGTAGTAACATCTATTGAATAAGTGGAATCCTTCTAATAAGATATTCAATTCTAGTTCCTTTTTCAATCCTTTGTAATAGTAAAATCTTTGTCATAGACAAGATGTATAGGTTTAAGAATTGGACTCTCATTTCTAGCCATTCATCATGTCACACTTATTCTTCTGCCATTTTCCAGCTATGATCTCATCAAATTACTACCACACATTCCTTTGTATAATCAATCCATATTTATCTTCAATCAAATGCTTCCATAGATTCCAGTTGTAAGTGAAATATTATATGCTTTGTCACATTGATATTAAGTCTCAACTATATGCTTCCCACATGTTTGGAGGGAATGAAACACTGTAGCAGAGCAGCTTGCTAATTGTAGTGAAGTTTCACAGGGAAAAAAAATTCATTTTTCCCTTCTCGAGTACCACTAATGAATTGCAAAAACTGTTTTGCTGTTTTTTTTATTTGTTATTATGACGGTTTAATTAATGATTTTAAATGGCTCACCCTTCAGAAGGGTGAAGTCAAAATACCACTAGAACATGTAATATAGAAATTGACTATACCTAAATCAACTATAAAATTTAAAAAGTTGGGTATATTGTTATTGACTTGGTCAGTAGACAAAAACAATGGTCATTAAGTTGAAACAGGTGATGTCGTCATAAGCAGGACATGTGATTGTTGAGCAGCGAAGAATTCTCTTATTTTCCTCATTTCTTTCATCTCATCTTCTAAGGTAGACAAGCACATATTCAAAGATTTGGTTTCCTCATTCAAAGATTAGTTTTCTTCTCGAGTTGAATGTAGCACGGACGGTAATTCAGCCTTTGAAAAAGTTCCACCTTTCAAGTCATTCGCCTTTACTCCACCCCTAAGCCAAACACATGGCTACGAGTTTGAAGTCCACAATATTTTTCTACAATCTCTATACTAGGTAGAGATGGATCTGCTTGAACTATTTCTTCGATTTGAGCCTATAAAATATATATAAAAACATTTAAAATCAGAATCCATAATAATTTAAAATAATTTACATATTCAATTTACCAAACATACATTTTCAATTGCATCAAGCTCAACAAGCTTGTTATCTTTCTTACGGGTCTCAAAGAAAATTGTTGTCATATCCGGTGGATTGTCATCTTTTCCGCCCTTTACATCAAAGGCCAACATGTCAAATAACAGCTCGTGTATATTTTCTTAGAAAAATAGAAATTCTATTATAATACCTTTTAATCAATAATCTCTCGAATAAGCTTGCTACCAATATGATGAAGCATCTTCAACTTAGCTCGATTTGCTGCATTCCTGTTGCTTCTCGCCTATATTTGTGAAATATTAAGTTATATGTAATAAATTTAATAAACATAAACAATAACTGAGGTTCCAAATATAGTAGAAAAAAGATCTGCTGCTAGGGAGGGGAATCAGGCGGCATATGCTTTAGCTAAATAGATTATTAAACATTCCTGAAAACTTTCTCAAGAAAAATATTCATTTACTAACTACTCCCATTCTTTCTTGTCTACTTCCTTCGAAATATTCTTAAGAGCCTGTTGGATTGGCTTATCCTTCACATATTTAACATGCAAGTATCCTCTCCATTTGTTCCATAACTCTTTTATCCATACGAAGATATGATCACGATGATCATTCATGTCAACATTCTCAAATTTATCTTGCAATAATCAATTTAGGAGCCAATAATCCTGACTATGTTAGGAGCACATTAAACTTAATATGTTGCATTTTGATCCTCTGTTAGGAGCACATAATTCTAATTATGTTTGAATCTGTGCTAACATAATCCTGTGTATTTTGAATATGTGATAACAGTTGTATTTCAAATTCTAACTAGCAACTCTCTAGCAATTATACAACAATTAACATATAATATAGTTTCAACTGTTATTTCAAACTCTATAGCAATTAACAGTTAAATCAGTTAACAATCTCCTAAAATTATACAGATAATATAGTTTCCTCCTCCAAAAGAATCGTATAAATGGACATTTCTGTTCCCACATGTTGATTTTGCTTCAACAACTAAAACACTAGGAAATTTGCAGCACAATATTATTAAAAGGAAAAATGTGCATCAACACATTTTTTCTATACAGATTTTAGAAAACGATATTCTACATGAATGGCAGAGCTTATATTTATCTTAAAGTATTTCACTTGATATAGGAACTCGAGGATGTGAGAGAGAATTGGAGATAAAAGAGAGGGAGTTGCTCTTCTACCATTATTTGAAACCTACTCATTCCCCTTACAAAAGGAAATGCCCTTCCAAAACAGGCGTGGGGACTAACAAATACTACAATATGAATACATTTCGGCCACACGGTTATCCAAACACTATTCTTCCACCAATAAAAAATATTAAATTTCAAATGTGACTTCACCCAACTTCGAGATCCCAAGGGGAATGGGGATTAACCTTATGAAGGATGCACAACAAGAATTCAAAAATACATTCCATTCTTTGAGAATTCAAATCTTCTGCTGAAAATTCCCCAAAGTACTCAATGAGAAAAAGTTATATGTAAATCTTAGCATAATATAACCTTAATTATTTGTAAACAATCAATGTTATAAACTCTACTGAATGTGATTGTGATAGCCTCTTTTCACTTAAAGCACATAGTTAAATGCTAAAAACTCTGTTCACTCCATTCATCTCATGAGACTATGTATGTATTTCTTACACAAACAATGTTGTGACTGAATCTGATGGGCCACATTTCAACTTTGAAGTTACTACTGGGTGTAATGGAAAGACTTGAAAGGGAATATACTAACAATCAAAATTCATTTGGCACAAAAAGAGCTTCATATTCAATGTCAAGAGGGGTAAAAATGCAATGTATTTCTAAAGAAATTAGGCATCTAGTTCCCTAATGTGAAGGAGATATTGCCGCACGACCTTCAAGCAGTCGAGCTAAATTAATTATTGATTAAAACAACTAACAATTATCAATCAGACATTTGTTTCACTCGTTGTGATTCCTACATAAAGGTACAAACAGGAACACATGTAGTCAACTACATGATCTGCATCTTTAATGTATAAATATCTAGCTGCTTAGACTTAAAATGACTCAAAATGCATAGTTATACTCTTGGCTACAGTTGTTACCTCAATAGCTGCCCACATGTGATTTAGCTTTTCTTCTTCAATATCATTCCACGATGATACTCCCAACGTACACATATTACGGTCAGGAACCATTCTTCCCAAGTGCCTCGAAAATAGTTTGCTATTTGTTCGAACCGTTCGATTATTGTAAAAGGTTACTTTCAAATTTTGTCCGACTTCAAGTGATGCAACTTCTTTGCACTTGTTCCTCCCTTGAACCTTTTTTACCTTTCCAGGATTAGATGAAGAACCTACGGCTGCATAATTTGGTAAAGATGTTGGTTCCTAAAATATTCATATGTGGTTCCTTCTATCCTGCTCTGAGATCGAAGTAAGTACTTACATCAAAGAAAGGTATAAACAGTATACTTTACAACACAAGATCATCCAATATAGTCGAGCGCGACTAAAAGACTGCTTCTTCTCAGATTCAATTATTTTTCAGGTATGCTAAAATACAATTGACAGCAGAGACAAGAAGGGCTCTGAGGCATAAATGGATTTAGTTGAAATCTTTTCAGATGTAACATCAAAATTAAAATAGGAGTAATACGGTAGTCCCTATTTTGGCTGGCAAAATCCTAACCCAATAATCTTTCCACTGATTATACAATAGAAAAAATACCAAATTCTATATGAAACCTTACCAAATTATAATGTTAGAAGAAGAAGAAGAAGTTGAAAGAGGAGTCATACATTGGATTAATCTAAATTACAAGATGGAAATTAGGGAAAAAATTTGCAATCTTAGTTTTGAGAAACACATATGAACGAGATGGGCGCGAGGCGGAGTATTCGGGCAAATTGTGTTTTGAGAATACAGAGAGTTTCACTTTACTTTTCAGAACTTTTTATTTCAATATATTAGTTTTGGCGCCTAATTTTTAGAAAATAGTAGATTTCTAATATTTTGGTATAACTTTTGGCGGCATTCTCTCAAACTTAATGTCCCTCAATTATAATTTGGGGTCAGTTACTAATATTTTTAGGGACCAAATTTAATACAATGGCAATAAAATAAAGCATTAAGGACCGCAATAAAATATGGTCCCAATAGATATATTTTTTGCGATGAGATTGTTAACTCGTCCCTAAAAGTTGGTCTTAAATAAGGCTTTTTCTTGTAGTGAATAGTTATGACCTTCTACGTTTTTCTTTCATCATTGGCAGTATACGAAAGTGTTGGAATGGGGTTTTGTTTAATGAGAGGTTTATTATCGCTAGTGTGCTACTATGAGCAGCTGCTGTGATTAGAAGTTATCGCTATGAGAGTTTTAGTTGTGTGGTATATCATATGATTTCATCTTGAATTGCGGTTATTGCTTGATACATCGTGTTCAGAGTTATTCAGATAGATGTGAGATTCTGATCTTATAGATAATTTCGGAAGTGGAAATTTGGTTCTAAGGTTATGGGCTAGGGTGAATTGTGAAATTTCAGTTATGTTGTGCTATCAAACCTATATGGGATAGGGTGACGTGGGATAACCCCTGGGTATGCGCTCCGTAAGGTTATACATCGATTTATTGTCTTTTGAAACAACTTTGGACACGTTCGACGACGAACGTATGTTTAAGTGAGGGAGGATGTAACGACCCGACCAGTCGCTTTGAGCATTTGCACTTCGCTCGCCAGTTCTCGGGCATTACCGGCCCCATTTAATGTATTATGGCTTATCTAAATTATCGGTTGTGGTTTTTAGGTTAATCGAAATAGATATGGAAGAATGATTCTCAGCTTGAAACTTTAAATTTGAAAGGTTTGACCCAGTCTTGACTTCTTAGTATTTATTATCGGATTTGGATTTTTATGATTTGGTCAGCTTTGTCGGGTGATTTTGGACTTAGGAGTGTATTCAAAATATTTTGGAGGTCCGTGGTATATTTACGCTTGAATAGGCAGAAATTTGGCTTTTTCGGTCGGCAGTGGAAATCTTGATATCGGGTTGGAATGAAATTCCGAAAATTGGAGTAGGTTTGTTGTGTCATTTGTGACGTGTGTGCAAAATTTTAGGTCATTCAGGTGTAGTTTGATGCGTTTTTGGATCAGTTGCGGAATTCGGAAGTTTGGAAATCCTTTGGCTTGAATCCGAGGGTGATTTGTTGTTTTGATGTTGTTTTAAGTGTTCCAAAGGTTCGACTAGGTTCGTGTGTTGATATGTGACTTATTGATGCTTTTGGTTAAGGACCCGAGGGCCTCGGAATGAATTTAGTTGGTTGACGAAAGAGTTGGAATTGAGTTGGTGCAGTTGAAATTTGCTGCTTCTGTTATTTTCGCACCTACGGATTTAGGACCGCAGGTGCAAGGTTGTAGATGCGTGAGGAAGGCCGCAGATGCGGTTTTGGACCAGTTGAAGCTTGATCGCAGGTGTAGTGATTTTATCGCACCAGCGGGGCTGCAGGTGCGAGTGTGTAGCCGCAGATGCGAAAGTTTGCGGGTAAGTGGAATCTGCAAGTGCGCTTAATGGACCGCATATGCAGGAGCACATATGCGCTCATTTGGACCGCAAGTGCGAGTCTCCTGGGCAGAAACTATAAAAGCCACCCTTCAAAAATTTTGGTTATTCTTCCATCATTTTTGGTCAATTTTGGAGCTCCAAGCAGTGATTTCAAGGGGGAATCAAGTGTTTTCACTGAGCTAAGCTACTTCATCCTTGTATCTTGTGTTTATGGCAATTATTCCCTTGCTTAATCATGATATTAGTGGGAGAATTTGAGAAGAAATTGGGAGATTAGGGCTCCAAATTAGAGAGTTTTAATTGGGGATTTGAGGAGTCATTTGAGGTCCGATTGTGATGATTTTGGTATGTATAGACTCGGGAGTGAGAGGAGTTTCTAGTTTTGTAATTTTTGTTTAATTCTGAGAGGTGGGCCAGAATTGGAGCAAATTCGGGATTTTGAGTCTAATTTGATAATTTTCGTGTGGGTTTTGTTCCTTTGGCATGTATTGATGATATGATCCTTATTTTTGGATAGATTTGGGGTGATTTGAGGCCGAGTCGAGAGGCAAGAGCATCGCGGTGTAGATTTTCGTCCGGTTTGAGGTAAGTAATGATTGTAAATCTTATCCTAGGGGGATGAAACCTCGAATTTCACATCGTTTCACTACTTTGGGGTGACGCACATGCTAGATAACGAGCGTGGGGGCGTGCACCGTTGGGGATTGTGACTGGGTCCATCGCCTATGACAATTAAGTCACGTATTTGATTGAAAACTATTTGATACTATTGTGCATTGGAAAGTATTACTATGTTTTGGGCTAAACGCCATATTTGGGCCTTGTGCCAACTATTTGGACCCTTAAGGGCTTTTTACTACTATTCCTCACTGTTTTGACTTAATATTTGTACTCAATCATAACTTAGCCTTATTTACTTGGTTTTGATACTATAAATAATTTTTTGGGCTGAACGCCTTGTTTTACTGTTAGCCCGAATGGCTTGAGAGGTTTCTGACTGAGTGAGGCCGAGGGCCTGTATTGTGAGGATATTATGGGATCGGGCTGCACGCCATAGAAGGTTGTTACTAATTCATGATATTGTGAGGCCGAGGGATTGATTGATTTATACCACGAGGTGGCTTGTTGATATGAGGCCGAGGGCCTGATTGATTTATGTCACGAGATGGCTTGTTATAGTGCTTAGGCTGTAGGAGCCCCTCCTGGAGTTTGCACACCCCCAGTGAGCGCAGATTTAGCGCTTGGGCTGTAGGAGCCCCTCCGAAGTCTGAACACTCCCAGTGAGCGCGGGTACTCAGAGTGAGTTATATGATGTTGCCCGAGGGGCTGATTTTCATTAATGTTGTGCCTAGGGGCTAATTACGAGTGACTGTGAGGTGGCCCGAGGGGCTGGTTCTGATTGATGTTATGCCTGAGGGGAAATTTATGATGCATGTCTTGCCCAAGGGGTTGTTTGTGATTTATGTTGCCCGAGGGGCTATATACAAGTGAGCTTTACCCGAGGGGCAAACTATGTTTTCTCCAGTTTACTCACTATTTTATCACTTCGTTTGAAAAATTGTTGAAAGACGTTTTCAAAGGATTTTTACTAAAATTGGATTTTTAACGAGATGATTTGATTTATATACTATCTTGGAAACATACTGTTCTTATAGTGGTGTAATAATGTAGATTATGTATTTTCTTACTGCTCGGTCTTTATTTACCTTTATTACTTACTGAATTAGCGTACTCACATTACTCCCTACACCTTGTGTGCAGATTCATGTATTTCTGGACCTGGTAGCGGGTGTTGATTACTCAGTGTCAGGTTCATCGGAGTTGGCAAGGTAGCTGTCTGGTGATCTCAGCCTTCTTTCCTCCCTCTTTATTCTTCATTAGTTGTATTCAGTGATTTTCCCAGCTATGTTGGTCTTGATGTTGTCAGACAGTTGTAGCAGATGCTCATGACTTGTGATACCCCGATATCGGGCTTTCTTTCCGCATTGTTGTTTTGTTATAAACACTTTATAAAGGTTTATTGCTAAATAGCTTTGATTTTATCCTAATAATGAAAATATCGATTGGTTTTAAGATTGTGTCAGCTGGCCTAGTTCTATGATAGGCGCCATCATGAACGGGTTGGTTTTGGGGTCGTGACAAGTTGGTATCAGAGCCTAGGTTACATAGGTCTCACAATTCATGAGCAGGTTTAGTAGAGTCTCCCGGATCAGTACGGAGACGTCTCTACTTATTTTTGAGAGGTTGCAGAACATTTAGGAAATCCCACATTCTTGAATTCTTATCGTGCGTCCTTGATTCAGCTTAAAATGTAATTCTTTGAATTCCATCCACGCGGTCGTATGCACGTATGAGCGCTCGATATTAGTTGTGCATCGACGGCTTATGATTCCCTAATCGAAGGGCGAGATGTGATTTATATGTGTTGATGTTGGGCCAGTCTGGAGGACTTGAGGCCGGGCTCTGCTTGTAGCTTGAGCACTGAGGTGTTGATTGTGTGAGCATGTGCTTTGGATTTATATGTTCGATAGTGCCCTAGATGGCTGGTATCTACATGATGAGTATGATGTGACTGCGAAATATATTCATAGGATTTGAATGTGACGAGAAGGGTATGTTTGAGGGTAGAAAGAACTATCTAGTGCTTGATTTCCACTGTGATTTGATGCATAGCCCCGAGTTGTAGGTGTGTTGAAAGATCTTTTCATGTTGTCTAGTTGGGGAGTGAAGTAGATTTCACGTTGTGATATGAGTTCAGACTCGGGAAGAATTAAGTGATTGTGTGATGTTTATGACGGTGGAAAGGTATAAAGAGATGTTAGTTTGAGGCGAAGCTGGTGGGTTATATCCTGCGAAGTGTTCTGAAGTTTGTGTGATCCTTATGTTATTTGTTGGAAGACCTCTTTTACCAGTGAAATATATGTGTTGCAATTTGAGTTTGGATCACGTATGGGAGTTGTCTTGACCGTTACGAGGGTGACTGCGAGATTTGCAAATGATTTGAAGTATTAGATGGTTTGTGTTGCACGAGCTTATGAAGGATTTAGTTAAATCTCACTATGGTATTATGGTAGTAATAGAGTATGGGCATGGTGAGTTTTGTGTGTTTTGACCTATGGCTTTGAGCTAAGTGGGGGAGCATGCTATTCACTAGTTGATTGCACGGTTATGTGTCGTATTAGTTTCAATTTGTGGTATACCGGTGAATCAGTTGTGGCTTACTGAGGTTGAGATCGAGGATGGCTCAAGTAAAGGAAATTTTGGATAATGGTGTGTTATGATTTTTAGGTATATGAGAAATCATTGAATGAATTAGTTTTTGTCGTAAGGGATGTAACAGGTATGGATTAGTATATCGCACGGCTACTTAGAAGGATGGGTTACTTCCTTTGGTGTTGCTGTATTAATGGGGCCCAGATCATTCGGTTAGTTTGATCAATTTATTTGAATCCTGAGTAGAGTGGATGGCTTCCGAGAATGGTTTTAAAGGATTCCAGATATACATGTAATAATTGGAGATCTTCAGGATGTGTATTTGGCTAGAAGCAGAGGTTTACATTGGAGGATATCAAGACTTGTGGTATTTCTATATCAATTATGGATTCTGCATATCAACATCAGTAAAGTGAAGGTAATGGCATTGGATTCGCAAGAAGTATCTTTAGGGTAAGTATTTTGAATGTGGTACTTTTTGGGGATATTTAAGAGAGTATTCTGTGACTTGTGAGCCTTTAGACGGTGTAGTTTTATGCTTGGATCTCGTGTGGTGAGTCTGGGTTGAGGATTGCGGTATTATGGCAAGGAGAAGTATCAATTTGAAGGTAATTTAGAAGGAACTTGGATAAATAGAACAACTTGGTAGTAGGGTGGATCTGTATGGTAAGGGTTATGATTAGTTCTTTGGGTGCTTATGAAGTAATGAGTTTCTACAGGTGTTTCACGGCAATGCTCTTGGGTTTTTGGTGACCTGCATAACTTGGTTGAGTTAAAAGGATTCAGTCCTAATGGTTTGGTTTGGTGCAAATAGGATTCAGAGAGTTCTTGATGGTTTTCTACCACGGTTAGAGATTTATATTTTTTGCTCGCATGAGGAGCATGTGACGTATAGTGATTTTCTTCTAGATGGGATCAAATGAAATGTTCTTGGCTAGTTGAGTACATAGTTTCTTGTGGTTTGGAGTGGATTATGAAGTTCTCACATTTATTATAGGATGTCATAGTATGTGCGGTATGCTGTGTAGGATTGAAATTGGCATGTGTAAGGTCACAGTTAAGTTCTGAAAGGAAAGTCATAAATACTTAGGCATCATAGGCAGTTTCAGATGATAAGGCAAATGATATTACAAATTGGTGTGGCTTGATGAGAGTATACATTTCAAAAAGGGCAATGTGATCGAGTTAATGATATGTCATTGGTATGGCGACACTCTCTTATTTGATCAACTACTGATATTCGAGTTTGCTTGGTGGCACAGAAGAATTATAGGAGTATCCTTTGTGGAATGATTGGGTATTAAAGGTGTGTTATATATTCTGATGGTGGAATTGGGATCAGATATGGTGATTCGTGTGCTATATGGATTTGGAGATAGGGAGTTCTCATAAATAGGTTATGTTGTGGTTGTGGGTTGCGTGTATCGGCCTTGTGTCGTGACTATAGGGGGTTTCGAGAACCGAGTGGATCCTTTGTTACTTAGTATGGTAGATTTTTATGTGATATTGGGTATGGATTGGTTGTCTCCATGTCGTGCTATTCTGGACTGTTATACTAAGACAGCAACGTTGGCTATGCCGGGGATGCCACGGATTGAGAGGAGAGGTTCGACGGATTATGTTCCCAGTAGAGTGTTTTCATTTTTTTAAAGACCCAGCAGATGATTGGGAAGGGTTATCTTTCTTATTTGGCCTTTGTGAGGGATGTTAGTGCAGAAACTCCTACCATTGATCAGTTCTAGTGGTGAGGGATTTTTCAGATGTGTTTCCTACAGACCTGTCGGGCATGCCGTCGGATAGGGTTATTGATTTCGGTATTGAATTGGAGCTGGGCACTCAGCCCATTTCTATTTCACCATATTGTAAGGGACCAAAGAAGTTAAGGGAGTTGAAGGAGTAGCTTCAGGAACACCTTTATAAAAGGTTCATGAGTAGGCCAATATGAGTTACTTTTTCGTGTTGCGAGGAGTCATGATTTTTTTGTTATATGCACATATGGTGCGGTTCCATTGGGGTTGTATAGTAGAATTTTAGTGAGACGGGTATTTGGGTGTTGCATGATTGATTGCACATTGGATATGTCCTCTCGGACTGGTATGACATTGCGTCGTTGCTCTCCATGGTTATGGTGATTCACTTTTGGTACTAGACATCAAATGGTGTGTGGCTGTTGACTTTGATCCTAGTGGCTTGAGGTGATTCATGTGCACCAGTATTTGGAAAGGGTCGCGCATTACAGTAAAGTTATATGGAGGTATGATCCTTCGAGTTTGATTCGTGTGTTCTAGTCCTACGGTGTGTGATGAGTTCTTAGCATCGTGTTGTGGTGGTACTGGTAAGCTTGTGGTACAGCTCTCTCAATTGATACACTTTCCATGATTTGAGTACATTTGGATTGTTGCTTATTGGTGCATGAGTTGCACGGGTTGTGGCTTGAGATTGTATCGATGTGTTGTGTCACTAGAGTAGCCGTTGTCACACCTCCTTTTTCCGCACCCGAGGGGGCAGGGGAGTTTTTTCCAATTAAAGGACAATCGAAACGGGATTGGTTTAATTATTTCAGAGTCGCCACTTGGGAGATTTAGGGTGTCCCAAGTCACCAATTTTAATCCCGAATCGAGGAAAATAATGACTCTATATTATAGTCTGCGTACCAGAAATCCGGATAAGGAATTCTGTTAACCCGGGAGAAGGTGTTAGGCATTCCCGAGTTCCGTGGTTCTAGCACGGTCGCTCAATTGTTATATTCGGCTTGATTATCTGATTTTATACAAGTATGAACTTATGTGCAAATTTTAACTTTTAACCGCTTTATTATTATTGTTTTTACAAGAATGTGAACATCGCTTAAAACACGTCTTTGGACTGCGTCACATGAAATGCACCCACAATCCGGAACGCATTTTATTTGATGTTTTGAGATTTGGATTTGGGTCGCATGAAATGCACACCCGAGCTTAAGAAAGTAAATTATTAAACACGCGCCTAAAGAGACTATCGCGTTATTATTTTGCGGAGGCCGTGAAATTCGCTAAACGACCCTCCTGAATTCTAAGTAATTTTAAACAAGTATTTACTGAGGGCCCCGCAATTTGTGTTTTTATTCGGCGAGGCTCGTCCCATTTGTTATTTTAAAAATGAATTTGCAACGTCATGAAAATGCATCTCAGACCACGTCACAGTCAATGCACCCGTGATTAGAGACACATTTCGATTTCGTTGAGATTTAGATTTGGGTCACATAAATGTGCACCCGAGTTTAGGAGAATTAAATTATTAAAGGCGCGCCTAAAGCAACTAGCGCATTATTATTTTGGGTAGGGCCGTGAAATTTGCTAAACGGCTCGTCCCGGAATCTAAGTATTTAATATATACATTTAGAGGGCCCCGCAGCTTGTGCATTTTTCGAGGCTCGTCTCATTTTTATTAAAGGCAAACCTAAAAACAATTATGATTTTCTACCCATGACGTCATCTGAGGTTGAATGAAAACAACGATTCTAATAAGTAATAATATCCATGGTAAAATGAGAAAAAAACGATTCAACCAAGAAGACTCACAGACCGTTCGTACGTTCTCACATTTACTTTAAGCATGCGGTAACTATCCATAAAATAAACATTTTTAACAAAATAACAAAAATTGCATTCGACATTCATCAATATCAAATACTCTCATTCGCGTTGAATCATAACATGCGAAACGAACAAATGAAACAAAGGAACGAAGAACACCAACCTTCGAACCTCGACAATTCTAGAACGGCAAACAGTGCCTCCTACGGAACTCGAACCGGACTTCACTCGACGAGGAACAATGATAAAACCTCGGACGAACACCTCGACGTACCGGACCTCGAAGAACCAAAGTCGACCTCGATGGACTGCACGACGATAGTGAACGACCAATGATAACTGTGCTGATTGGCCGTCGACTGGTGGTGTTTGACGACGGGCAGCGGGGTTAAGCTGGATAGGTAACAATGGTGGGTCGTTTGGTGGTATTCCGGACGTGAGGATGGGTGTTTGATGGTGTTCCGACGTTGATGGATTAGGGTTCCTTGCTAAGTTTTTCTTGGTGAAGAAGAAGCAGCTATGGAGGAGTGGTCATGGTCGACGGAACTGGCGTTGATTTTGGGCAGTCGACGATGGAGGGGGGGGGAGCTGGAGGTTGACGGTGAGTTTGACGAGTGAAGCAGCGAGGGTGGACTGCCGGCGGTTGTAGGACGCCTAGTGATTTTTGCGTTGGGGGGGTAGGGATCGTTTACAGTAGGTGTTTGGACGTGGGGGTGGTGGTTATGGCGTTCGTTTGGTGGGGGTGGTGGTTATGGCGTTCGTTTGGTGGTGGTGCTGAACCGGGTTGGGGTCACTGGTTTTGTCGGACGCTTGGTGGGTTTTCCTTCTTCTTCTTTAGGAAGAAGAAGCTTGAACAGTGGAAGGGTCGACGATGGATGAATTAGGGTTCAGTAGGTCTTTTTTGTTTTCAATGGAGGAAGAAGAAGCATGAACAGTGATGACGAGGGGAGGGGAACTGGTGGTGATGGGAGCTGAACGGTTTTTTTGGACTACGATTATGGGAGCTGGGGCGACGTCCGGGGATGCGAGGGGGCTGGTCGGATGGTTGTCGACGATGGAGGTGGTGTTCCGGACGTGAGGATGGGGGAAACTTTTGCTGGTTCTCGTGAGGCTGGGAGGGAATGGTGGTTTGTTGATGGGCAGCTGGGAGGTTGACGTCGTCTGGTTATTGATGATGGTGGAGGGGGCTAGGAGGAGGAGCAATGGTGGTTATGGGCGATGGAGGAGTGGGTCCGCAAGGGTGTCGGAAGGGATGGAGGGAGCTTAGTGGTCGTTCATGGTGGTTTTGGGCAGTAGGGGTGTTGGTCTGGTGCTGGGGGGAAGCTGCTTGGACAGGAGGAGGATTGTTTATGGTGGTTTTTCGACGCTGGGGGGGGGGGCAGTAGGTTTTTCTTTTTTAGTAGGGTTTGCTTTCTTTCTTCTTTTGAAGAAGAAAGAGGAACAATAGTCTTTCCTCCAAAAAATTTCAACAGTCCCGTCCCCCTTTTTTCAAAATTTCCCCCGTCCTTTTATGCTTTTGTCCGTGTTTTTTGTAATACAATGCCCATGAAAATGAGCCCCACGCGTGGTGGGGTTCGAGGCATATGTCCCCCACGCGTGGTGGGGTTTCCCACGTGTCCTGGACACGGTTTATTATGGGCTAGGTCCGAAAATTAGGCCTAAAACCGGGTAGTTTGAACCCGAATATTATTCTTTTGCCCGGACCCGAGAAATAGGAACACGTTGCTTAACTAGTCCTATGTAAGCAAAATAACTACCAAAAATAATACTAGTATTTAAACAAAACTATATCTTTTTAAATATTTTTCAAGGTTTAAAATAGCTACAAAATATTAATAAAACTATTTGTAATTTTCGTTTTTAAGATAAAAGATAAAATATGAAGTAATTTTTTTTGTATTTTTCAAAGTTAAAATGACTATAGAATATTAATAAAACTATATTTTTTGTAATTTTCGTTCTTTAATAAAGACAAAAATATGAAGTAATATTTTTTGTATTTTTCAAAATTATAATGACTATAAAACCTTAATAGAACTATATTTTGTTTTATTTTTTTTGTAATTTTCGAAATTATATAAAGTAAAAAAAATAAAGTGCAATTTTTTTGATTTTTTTAAGTTTATGCGGGATACATAAACTAAAATTTATATATATATATTTTTTTGAAATTTTTCTTTTTGCAACGAAATAAAGTAAAAATAGTTAAAATAGCTATACTAGACCCAATTTCACATATTCACGCTAAAAATGTGAAAATCCTCGGGGAGGGTCAAAAATCACGTGCTTACAGCTGCCCCTCTTTGACTGGAAACACGAAGAGTTTTCCGACAAAGAACGACTAGACGTGTTTTTGACCCGACCATTACTTGGACGGACTACACTTAAGGAAAGGGAGGGAATGTGACCGAGCCCTGGTATCTGAGCTGCCTACATATCCTTGGTTATACAGGAATCAGGCCACGTGTAGTTCGGGATGAGAGAGATAGTGAAGTGTACCGAGGTGAAGAGCCGATCGAGGTGCCGTTCCGTTGAGGTTCCGGTCCGCGGTCCTGTCATTACAACAAAATGAAAACTGAAAAAGACTAACTAAGCCTATCAGCTACTAGTTACAAGGATTCCTATCTCCTAAGTCTTCTGAAACTTGGTCTTGAGTCTTGAATGGTGCTTCATACAGACTTTGGATCTGAACCTTGATACATGCTAGTTGTAGGTGCTAGTTCTTGAGCAGACCACATTTGTTCTCCACTTCCGTATTTTGGGCTCTTCTCTTTCTTCTTTTTTTTCTTCTTATTTTTTTTTTGTGTGTGTGCTTTTTTTTTTTTTTTGGTGACCAGCTTCTGTTGATCATCCCAGACTGTGGACTTGCATTCTTGGGGCGAGCTTCTTGTTGCTTCTGTCTTGGATTGAGTGCTGGGGATTTTTGTTGTAACCTTCTGCTTTCCAGTGGGTCACTGCTTGATCTTGAAAAATGTTTCCCCGTTCTACAAGCGGACTCCTGACTTCTTCTATCTTCGACACGCAACAACCTCCGTTCTACAGGCGGGTCCCTGACAATCAAAACAAACAAAACAAACAAAATTTCCTAACCCAGTTTGTACTGGGAAGATTTGTGAGTCGTTAGCAAAATCATAACTCACTTACACTACTGATGCAATGATGAGAGTAAACTAAAGACTAGGCTAGGATGTGCATCTCCTATGAGTAAAACCAAAACTTTTGTTAGCAAATGCGTCTGCTAAAATAAAACCTCCATGACTCAAACAAATGTATTCCCATATTATACTGGTGGGCGACCTAGAACTTAAATGTATTCCCGTATTATACTGGTGGGCGACCTAGAACTTAAATTTATTCCCGCATTATACTGGTGGGCGACCTAGAACTTAAATGTATTCCCGCATTATACTGGTGGGCGACCTAGAACTTAAAATATTCCCGCATTATACTGGTGGGCGACCTATAACTTAAAAGTATTCCCGCATTATACTGGTGGGCGACCTAGAACTTAAATGTATTCCCGCATTATACTGGTGGGCGACCTAGAACTTAAAAGTATTCCCGCATTATACTGGTGGGCGACCTAGAACTTAAATGTATTCCCGCATTATACTGGTGGGCGACCTAGAACTGAAATGTATTCCCGCATTATACTGGTGGGCGACCTAGAACTTAAAAGTATTCCCGCATTATACTGGTGGGCGACCTAGAACTTAAAGTATTCTCGCATTATACTGGTGGGCGACCTAGAACTTAAATGTATTCCCGCATTATACTGGTGGGCGACCTAGAACTTAAATGTATTCCCGCATTATACTGGTGGGCGACCTAGAACTTAAAAGTATTCCCGCATTATACTGGTGGGCGACCTAGAACTTAAATGTATTCCCGCATTATACTGGTGGGCGACCTAGAACTTAAAGTATTCCCGCATTATACTGGTGGGCGACCTAGAACTTAAATGTATTCCCGCATTATACTGGTGGGCGACCTAGAACTTAAATGTATTCCCGCATTATACTGGTGGGCGACCTAGAACTTAAAAGTATTCCCGCATTATACTGGTGGGCGACCTAGAACTTAAATGTATTCCCGCATTATACTGGTGGGCGACCTAGAACTGAAATGTATTCCCGCATTATACTGGTGGGCGACCTAGAACTTAAATGTATTCCCGCATTATACTGGTGGGCGACCTAGAACTGAAATGTATTCCCGCATTATACTGGTGGGCGACCTAGAACTTAAAGTATTCCCGCATTATACTGGTGGGCGACCTAGAACTTAAATGTGAAAGGACAGAAATGTATGCCTCTGTTATCTGGGCGGGCTCCCAACTTCAATACTTGAAACGTAAAGACTGAATGTACGCCTCTATTATCTGGGCGGGCTCCCAACTTCAACACTTAAAATAAAAGACTGAATGTATGCCTCTATTATCTGGGCGGGCTCCCAACTTCGACACTTGAAAATAAAAAGACTGAATTTATGCCTCTGTTATCTGGGCGGGCTCCCAATTTCAACACTTAAAAGTAAAGACTGAAACCAACATATCCTATTTGAGGGCGGATGAACCCAACATATCCTATTTGAGGGCGGATGAACCCGACATATCCTATTTGAGGGCGGATGAACCCGACATATCCTATTTGAGGGCGGATGAACCCGACATATCCTATTTGAGGGCGGATGAACCCGACAGATCCTATTTGAGGGCGGATGAACCCGACATATCCTATTTGAGGGCGGATGAACCCGACATATCCTATTTGAGGGCGGATGAACCCGACATATCCTATTCGAGGGCGGATGAACCCAAAATATCCTATTCGAGGGCGGATGAACCCGAAATATCCTATTTGAGGGCGGATGAACCCGACATATCCTATTGGAGGGAGGATGAACCCGACATATCCTATTTGAGGGCGGATGAACCCGACATATCCTATTTGAGGGCGGATGAACCCGACATATCCTATTTGAGGGCGGATGAACCCGACATATCCTATTCGAGGGCGGATGAACCCGACATATCCTATTCGAGGGCGGATGAACCCAAAATATCCTATTCGAGGGCGGATGAACCCGAAATATCCTATTTGAGGGCGGATGAACCCGACATATCCTATTGGAGGGCGGATGAACCCGAAATATCCTATTTGAGGGCGGATGAACCCGACATATCCTATTTGAGGGCGGATGAACCCGACATATCCTATTTGAGGGCGGATGAACCCGACATATCCTATTCGAGGGCGGATGAACCCGACATATCCTATTCGAGGGCGGATGAACCCGACATATCCTATTCGAGGGCGGATGAACCCAAAATATCCTATTCGAGGGCGGATGAACCCGAAATATCCTATTCGAGGGCGGATGAACCCAACATATCCTATTCGAGGGCGGATGAACCCGACATATCCTATTCGAGGGCGGATGAACCCGACATATCCTATTTGAGGGCGGATGAACCCGACATATCCTATTTGAGGGCGGATGAACCCGACATATCCTATTTGAGGGCGGATGAACCCAACATATCCTATTCGAGGGCGGATGAACCCAACATATCCTATTCGAGGGCGGATGAACCCAACATATCCTATTCGAGGGCGGATGAACCCGACATATCCTATTTGAGGGCGGATGAACCCGACATATCCTATTTGAGGGCGGATGAACCCCACATATCCTATTTGAGGGCGAATGAACCCCACATATCCTATTTGAGGGCGGATGAACCCGACATATCCTATTTGAGGGCGGATGAACCCGACATATCCTATTTGAGGGCGGATGAACCCGAAATATCCTTAAGACTTGAAGATGTCTTACCTTGAATACTTGTTGGGGATTGGGATGAAATTTCCCTTTCTACCTTCCCCATTTATTTTTTATTATTATTTTTTTTTATTATTATTATTATTATTATTATTATTAGCTTCCTCCTTTGAAGTCTAACCGCTGAGGATACCGACTTTCCAACCTTGTGTTGGACCCCTCGCAACTGTAAGTGATAACACTGTGGAGGAATTATTTACTTACCTGTTGGGGGTAAAATGTTATCAGCTGGGGGTACCTGACTTCCAGAAAATTTTCTAAATGGAAGGAAAATTTTCTGCCCCAGTTTGATAATATCCCTTGTGGCATGCGTTTCTGCATCAATGCCATTTCCTTTACCTGTTTCAAATCAAACAAAATTTGTTAGTTTAAAACATGGTGGTTGGTTGTGATACTCCTACTGGGAGGGCTTTCCCTTTCTCCTTCCTTGCTCTGCGCTCCACAACTTGTTGGGGATGATATTATTTGCTGGGGGTAATCCCTTCCTGCTGGGGATATCCCTCTTCTTTTGTGGCATAGCTTCGAAACTGGCATTTCCCTGACCTTTTAGTCTAGTATGGATTTCGCCAAATCATGCTCACTGCTCTCCTTGCTTTGTTCACGGGCCTTGTCTTTGGGGTTTATAACCTTGGTTTTGGCAAGGGTATCCCTCTTGACGCTTGTCAATCCTTTTGTCAATTCCCTTTTGCTGGGGATATCTTTATTGACACTGGCCCCGCGCTTGTTCCTTGCTGACTATATCATTTGGAGGTACTAGTCAGATCTCATCTTGAAAAGCTGATGGCATATTTGAAGTCATTTCATACTTGTTCTGACCAGACAGACTCTATTGGGGAATTTTTCTATGAAAGGAGAAAGATAAAAGAAACAAAATAAAAGACAAAGGAAACGATGACTCTTTTGCAAAAGAAACTATAAATAAAAATCTATCAAACGCAGATACCGACTCTAATGGTCATGACATGCATATGTAGCATATCCTCCGCCGTTAATCGTCTTTCCAGATCTTCAATTGGCGATTCCCCCTCTGACTCTCAATCTTATTCGACTTGTACTGCCCGAAGGGTTTTCACTATCAAGTCTCTCTCATTTTTGGATTCTTCTCTCAGCTTTCATCGCCTTATGGTGCCTGTGAAGGTTTTCACCAATAAGACTCTCTCATTTGTATCACTTTCCAGCTGGGGATTTGGAGTGTCGCCGGTATGACTCTTTCTGTTGGAGATTAGAGTCCCTTCTGCTGTGGAACAGAATGTTATGTTTGCCGGTAAGACTCTTCATTTGTCTGACTTGGCATCTTTTGAAGACTGATCGGAAGGTCTTTCTTTGGACCGTAATGTGGGTTTTGGATAGGGCTAGAAAGAAAGGGTATTAAAGGCTAAAAAATGCATTAATTTTGGGTTATTAATTACAACATTCGGAATTAGATTTATTTACATCAAACGCGACATCTGCCCCAGTTTCTTGCTTGGGGATATCTTAATTGATTTTTTTTTCATTTTTTTCAAACTATGACCGAGCCGTGAAGCGCCTACGTATCCTCTTTGAGGAATCAGGTCAAACGTAGTTCCCAATTCCTCTTTTTCATTTGACCTTTTTTTTTGCTTTTTGTTATCATTTTCTTTTCTCTTTTTCTTTTCTCATTTTCTTTTGTCGTTTTTTTTTCTTTCATTCTTCTTTTCCCATTTTGTTGTTTTCTTTTCTTTCTTTTCTCTTTTTTTTTCATGCCATGCTTGTATTTTCTAGTCGTTTTTACTGATTCCGAACGAGGGGTATGAAAGAAAAATAAGTAAGGCTCAAAAGGGGTAACGAAGGATAAAGTGTTTAGGTAGCAGAACAAAATGCCTTCGTCATTCCAGTCTTCAAAACATGCCAAATGCAAACAACACAACAAACAATAGATTTATAGTCTCTTCCGACGGTGCTGGGCTTGACAATTATGTTAAACATATGTTTGTTCATTTGTCACTTCTAAAGCACCGTTGGGCGACACTCTCATTCTCTTTTATTATGAACGACCCTCATGCCAATTTAGGCGAATCTTTATTTAACGGTTTTCTTTGTGTTTGCCCCAGTTCCACATGACTCGGGCTCCAAATAATCTCAAACCGTTCTTATTTCCTTTAAATGCTTTGATCACCTTCTCAGGGTTTTATGATTAACTTTTAAGACTAGGCCCAAACTGGGTGCGCATGTCATGTCCCTAGAATCGGCATTGAACAAAAATGATAAAAGGACTAAACAAAAAGATGACTGGAAATAATAAAAGACCGGATTTTGTATTAGACTACCGGTGAAATGGTTTAAATAACAAAACAAACAAAATAATCCAGAACAAAATCCTAAAACAAACTGGACAAGACAACATCCGACTTATAACCCTAATAATCCGAACAACAGAAATGACAACAAAATGAGCCACCACAAGCTTCTCTCTTGCTGACCAAGGAATGGAGCGTGCTCCCACTTTATCAAAACTGGCATCTTAGCCAATGAGCTTCGCATCAATACTGTCAAGACCATTACCAGCTTCAATATCATCAATCTCCGTCAACAAGTTTCCAACAGGATTCGAATGCTTCTGTCATCAGGCCTGATCCCCGCAGAGTGTGCATCATGAGGTGCGAGTAAAGGATTCTGGGTGTCATTGTCCGGCTTACCACAAACCAACCACCTTAACTTTGTGATTCAAAACGAAACAGGTTAAAATGGACTCAGTCCGTCTCCATTATTGACAACATTTTTTCTTCTCTTTTTTCGATTTTTCCAAAAAAAATTTCGCTTTTTCTTTTTCATTTCTTTTTTTTTTTTCATTTCTTTTTTCATTTCTTTTTCATTTCTTATTTTTTTCATTTCTTTTTTCATTTCTTTTTATTTTCATCTTTTTTTTTGTTGTGGTCGAATCTTATGGATATTGCCTACGTATCATGACCCCGCATGAATCAGACCTTGCGTAGTTCGGACCAATAAAAGATAAACAATAATGAACATTTTTTTTCCAATTTTCATATTTGAAACAAACTGGGTTTCAAGGATTTAAAGATGACCCGCAAACTTGAAAATCAAATAAACCGCATGTTCTAATCAAAAGATTGGTAGACTCAAAAACAAAATTCCAGCTCCCTTTCTCTGTTCGACAAATGCAACCAAATGGTTATTTTTTGCAAATGTGGCCCCTTCCAAATTTCACATGAATTTTGAGGCCGGGGAGGATTATTTTGACACTTTACAAACTTGTCCATTCTTTTACGAAAATAACCTTTCGACAACTGAAAGATACTCTAAGGCTATTTCAGCAAGAACGGTTTAAGACGCGGCCGAAGCTGGCTCTGCTTATTTTATTTTTTCATTTTTTTTACTAAACATCCAAACGGCATTCACCTAACCGCTTACTCTTTGTTTTTTTTTCAAACTACGATAAAAACCTTGTGTTGCAAACACGGCCTTTCGACGTCTCGGGGACGAAGCTTTTTAAGGCTGTGTGGGTCAACTGGACCAAACTCCCAAACATGACCCAAAAGATGGCTGTTTACGCAAAGTCAGCCTTCCGGCGTCCCTTTCGAGAACATTCGGCTATTTATGTCAAAACAGCATCACCTGACTTATTTATAACTCTTTTTCATCGTTTTTCAAATTAGAAAAATCAATATTGCAAACACGGCCTTTCAACGTCTCGGGGACGAAGAATTTTAGGCTGTGGGGGTCAACTGGACCAAGTCTTAAAAATGACCCAAAAGTGGCTGTTTATGCAAAGTCAGCCTTCCGGCGTCCCTTTCAGGAACATTCGGCTATGTCTTGATAAAACAACGTCACCCGACTTCTTTATGACAAAAATTAAAACTTGACATATATATTTTTTTTCTTATGATTATTATTTGTTTGTTTTTGGCTTTTTAGCAAAACGGTGGGTTGGACATCACCCGACTTATTTATGACAAGATTAAATTTTTTTGATTTTTAGCTATTTTAGCAAAAGGTGGGGTTGGACCCGATGAGGGTTGCCTACGTATCTCACATCCGGTGAGAATCAAACCCGCGTAGTTCGGGCAAATAAGAATAAGTAGGCAAATAATAATAAGCAGATGAACTAACTTTTTTTGAATTTTCGTTTAAAAGAACTACTTTAAAAGCAGCAAGGAAATATTATTTTTTGATTGATTTTTTTTTTTTTTTTAAAAAAGAGAGACTAATATTTTTTGAATTTTCGTTTGCTCTTTTTTTCTTTATTCTAAAGAAGACGAAGAAAATATTTTTCGGAATTTTACCTTTAATAAAAGAAATGCTTCTCAAAATGTTTTTTTTTGGATTTTGAATTTTCTAAAGAAGAATCAAAATATTTTCGGATTTTTATTTATCTATTTTATCTTTTTGAATTTTGAACTTTCTTTTGAATTTTTTTTTGGATTATATATATACTTATTTTTGGAACAAATAATAAAATCACATTCAACGCCGGACTCTTTTTATTTTTATTTCTGGCATTTTCATAGACAAACAAAATAAAATAAAATAAGATATTTTTTTAAAAAAACCAAACTCTTTTTCATTTTCATTTAATGGCAAAACAAACTATTTTCTTTAATATTTAAAAAAACCCAGACAGAACAATGATGATTTTTTTTTATTTTTATTTTTCCTTTGCTTTTAATATAACAAACTAACAAGACATTTTTTCATTTTCAAAATTTCGTCAGAGTTTCGACTCTACTAGGACTTCTATGCTGTTATTTTCTCCTTTTTTCACGATTTTCTTATATGTGGAAAATGATGAAAACATACAAAATCTTTTTGAATTTTCATGCTTTGTTTTATTTGTATTTTTATTTTTTATATTTATTATTTCTTTCAAAAATGTGGCATGGGAGACATAATGATTTCCAAGACTTCTTGGATTCCGCAAATGCTCCCCATGCGCTTTTCCCAACATATGAAGCGTGGGGGACATATGGGAATTCCAAGACTTCTTGGATTCCACAAATGTTCCCCATGTGCTTTCCCAAAAAGCAAGCGTGGGGGACATAGGGAATTCCAAGGCTTCTTGGATTCCACAAATGTTCCCCATGCTTTGATTAAAATAACATCATGCTGGAAATGACCAAATGACCCATTCGCCCTTGACTAAATACAACATGTAGCACGTAGGATGCCGAAGATGGTCTATTATTTTCGGGTTGCTTGTCCTAGACGGACCCAACCCCGGTGTTGAGTCCCCTAAGTCAAATGCACATGATGCAAATAAACGTTCCTACTAGGGATCCGGCATGTGACTTTGTTATACTAAGTTCATAACCTGGGTATTTGTTCTAGACCTGGCTTACCCGAGCGGACAACTCGAGTCGAGGATGGGAGCTGTGTACCGGTAACCAAAAGGCCATCCGATTTTGCAACTCCTCCGAATCCTCGTTCTATTTTGGCATATGACACTAACAGAAAGAAACCACGACCAGCGTGCGCTCCTCAAGAGAGAAGAGAAGGGTTTCAGCACAGTTTATATGTACAGTTCAAACAATATCAAAGCAGTAAAAGCAGCATTTAGCACATTAGGCTCAAAACATGTAATAAAATCAGATAATAAATAAAACCAAATAATAACAATTACACTAAGATCGAATTCTTAACCCTGAACCAGTGGTTCTGGGTTCTAGTCCCCAGCAGAGTCGCCAGAGCTGTCACACCTCCTTTTTCCGCACCCGAGGGGGCAGGGGAGTTTTTTCCAATTAAAGGACAATCGAAACGGGATTGGTTTAATTATTTCAGAGTCGCCACTTGGGAGATTTAGGGTGTCCCAAGTCACCAATTTTAATCCCGAATCGAGGAAAATAATGACTCTATATTATAGTCTGCGTACCAGAAATCCGGATAAGGAATTCTGTTAACCCGGGAGAAGGTGTTAGGCATTCCCGAGTTCCGTGGTTCTAGCACGGTCGCTCAATTGTTATATTCGGCTTGATTATCTGATTTTATACAAGTATGAACTTATGTGCAAATTTTAACTTTTAACCGCTTTATTATTATTGTTTTTACAAGAATGTGAACATCGCTTAAAACACGTCTTTGGACTGCGTCACATGAAATGCACCCACAATCCGGAACGCATTTTATTTGATGTTTTGAGATTTGGCTTTGGGTCGCATGAAATGCACACCCGAGCTTAAGAAAGTAAATTATTAAACACGCGCCTAAAGAGACTATCGCGTTATTATTTTGCGGAGGCCGTGAAATTCGCTAAACGACCCTCCTGAATTCTAAGTAATTTTAAACAAGTATTTACTGAGGGCCCCGCAATTTGTGTTTTTATTCGGCGAGGCTCGTCCCATTTGTTATTTTAAAAATGAATTTGCAACGTCATGAAAATGCATCTCAGACCACGTCACAGTCAATGCACCCGTGATTAGAGACACATTTCGATTTCGTTGAGATTTAGATTTGGGTCACATAAATGTGCACCCGAGTTTAGGAGAATTAAATTATTAAAGGTGCGCCTAAAGCAACTAGCGCATTATTATTTTGGGTAGGGCCGTGAAATTTGCTAAACGGCTCGTCCCGGAATCTAAGTATTTAATATATACATTTAGAGGGCCCCGCAATTATAGGCAAATGAATAGTAGATCCATGTTCAAGAGTGTGCGGTGGTCCTAGGGTGTTCAGGAGGTGGCCACCGGCGTCCATGCTGCCGGCTTTAATGGCGAGGGAGACTAGGGCGGCTTGCTAGGGTTTGGGGTTTCAGGTTTGATCTTGGGGACGAAGGGATGGGGTGCTGGTATAGGGGGCGTGGGGTGTAAGGGAAGGTTTATATATGGTCTATGGGATTGGATCTGAGCCGTTAGATCAGATGATCTCAACGGCTTGGATCTGAGGGTGAGAAATGAGACGGGGTCGTTTGGTAGTTAAACGGGGTCGTTTGGTTTAAGTGAGGGGTTGGGTCGGATTGGTTCCTGGGTCGGGTTTGAAAATAGGTTACTGAAAGAGATCCTGAGCCGTTGGATTGGACTGGACAGACGGCTCAGATTGATTTACCTGAAAACGGCGTCGTTTCAGGAGGTGCCTGGGCAGGCCTGGACTTGGACTGGGTCTGAGTGCTGGTTTGGGCCTGTTTTTGTTTCATTTCTTTTGGGCCCAAACCGATTTTCCTTCACTCTTTTGCTTTTTTTTTCTTTTAAACAAAAATGAGATAATAATAAAATAGTGAAATTAAAATCAACAACACTGTAACATTTCCACATAATTATCACAAAAATATTTAAGTAAGTTAAATCACAACCTAGAATGAACGACACACATATATTTATATTTTTTTGAATTTTCTTTTAACGACACATATTTTTTTTGTATTTTTGTTTGATAATGACTAGATGCAAAATGGACAGACCCACAAACGACTAACAACACATGTCACGAAAAGAAAAAATTTGTACAGCGAAGCCATTTGTCACTATTTTTATTTTCTTTTGGAGCGATTGTCCGTGAAGCAAAAATCACGTGCTTACAGCCGTATCGGATGAGATGAGGTCATTGAGATCTCGAATGTATACTATCAGATTCGATTTCAACATGTTGGAAGGATAATATGGGGATTCAGCTTAGAAATTTACCATAGTCCTTGCCAAAGAAGAGGGAGCTTCATGACTGGTTGATCTAAGGAATGGTTATGACCTTCTGCGTATTTCTTTCATCATTGGTAGTACACGAAAGTGTTGGAATGGGATTTTGTTTAATAAGAGGTTTATTACAGGTATTGTGTTGTTGTGAGCAACTACTGTGATTAGAAGTTATCGCTATGAGAGTTTTAGTTGTGTGGTATATCATGTGATTTCATCTTGAATTGCGGTTATGGCTTGATATAGCGTGTTCAGACTTATTCAGTATATAGATGAGAGATTCTGATCTTATAGATAATTTTGGAAGTGGAAATTTGGTTCTAAGGTTATGGGTTAGGGTGAATTGTGAAATTTCAATTATGTTGTGCTATCGGACCTATATAGGAAAGGGTGGCATGGTATCACCCCCAGGTATGTGCTTGGTAAGGTTATACAGCGATTTGTTGGCTTTTGGAACAACTCTGGAAATGTTAGAGGACGAACGTATGTTTAAGTGGGGGAAGATGTAACGACCCGACCGGTCGTTTTAGCATTTGCACTTCGCTTGCCAATTCTCGGGCATGACCAGCCGCGTATAATGTATTATGACTTATGTAAATCGTCGGTTGTGGTTTTCAGGTTAATCGGAATAGATATGGAAGAATGATTCTCAACTTAAAGCTTTAAATTTGAAAGGTTTGACCCAGTCTTGACTTCTTAATATTCGATATCGGATTTTGGATTTTTATGATTTGGTTAGGTCCGTCGGGAGAGTTTGGACTTAGGAGAGTATTCAGAATGTATTTTGGAGGTCCGTGGTAGATTTAGGCTTGAATAGGCAAAATTGGAAATTTGGTTTTTTCGGTTGGCACTGGAAATCGTGATATCGGTCGGAATGGAATTTCGGAAATTGGAGTAGGTTTGTTGTGTCATTTGTGATGTGTGTGCAAAATTTCACGTCATTCGGGTGTAGTTTGATGCGTTTTTGGATCTATTGCGGAATTCGTAAGTTTGGAAATTCTTAGGCTTGAATCCGAGGGTGATTTGGTATTTTGATGTTGTTTTGAGTGTTCCAAATGTTCGACTAGGTTCGTGTGTTTATATGTGACTTGTTGGTGCTTTTGGTTGAGGACCCGAGGGCCTCGGGATGAATTTAGTTGGTTGACGGAAGAGTTGGAATTGAGTTGGTGCAACTGAAATTTGTTGTTCTGTTATTTCCGCACCTACGGATTTAGGACGGCAGGTGCGAGGTCGTAGATGCGTGAGGAAGGCCACAGATGCGATTTTGGGCCAATTGAAGCTTGATCACAGGTGCGGTGATTTTATCGCACCAGCGGGGCCTCAGGTGTGAGTGTGTAGCCGCAGATGCAGAAGTTTACGGGTAAGTGGAATCCACAGGTGCGCTTAGTAGACCGCAGATGTGGGAGCACATGTGCGCTCATTTGGACCGCAGGTGCGAGTCTTTTGGGCAGAAACTATAAAAGCCACCCTTCGCAAATTTTGGTTATTCTTCCACCAGTTTTGGTCGATTTTGGAGCTTCAAGAAGTGATTTCAAGGGGGAATCAAGTGTTTTCAGTGAGGTAAGCTACTTGGACCTTATATCTTGTGTTTATGGCAATTATTCCCTTGCTTAGTCATGATATTAGTGGGAAAATTTGAGAAGAAATTGGGAGATTAGGGCTTGAAATTGGAGAGTTTTAATTGGGGATTTGAGGAGCCATTTGAGGGCCGATTGTGATGATTTTGGTATGTATAGACTCGGGAGTGAAAGGAGCTTCTAGTTTTGTAATTTTTTTTGGATTCCGAGAGGTGGGCTCGGGGGCCGGATTTGAGCAAATTCGGGATTTTGAGTCTAATTTGATAATTTTCGTATGGGTTTTGTTCCTTTGGCATGTATTGATGATATGATCCTGATTTCTGGATAGATTCAGGGCGATTTGAGGCCGATTCGAGAGGCAAGAGCATCGCGGTGTAGATTTTGGTCCGGTTTGAGGTAAGTAATGATTGTAAATCTTGTCCTAAGGGTATGAAACCCCGGATTGCACATCGTTTCACTACTTTGAGGTGACGCACATGCTAGATGACGAGCGTGGGGGCATGCACCGTTGGGGATTGTGACTGGGTCCATCCCGTACGACTATTAAGTCGCGTATTTGATTGAAAACTATTTGATACTATTGTGTTTTGGAAAGTATTACTATGTTTTGGGCTGAATACCGTATTTGGGCCTCGTGCCAACTGTTTGGACCCTTAGGGTTTTTTTACTACTATTTCTCACTATTTTGACTTAGTATTTGTACTAAATCATGTTGTGTTTTACTGATTTCATAACTTAACCTTATTTACTTAGTTTTGATATTATAAATGATATTTTGGGCTGAACACCTTGTTTTACTGTTAGCCCGAGTGGCTTGAGAGGTTTCTGACTGAGTGATGTTGAGGGCCTATGTTGTGAGGATGTTATAGGATTGGGCTGCACGCTGCAGCATGTTGTTACTAATTCATGATATTGTGAGGCCGAGGGCCTGATTGATTTATACCACAAGGTGGCTTATTGTTATGAGGCCAAGGGCCTGATTGATTTATGCCACGAGATGACTTGTTATAGCGTTTGGCCTGTAGGAGCCCCTCCGGAGTCTGAACACCCCCAGTGAGCGCGGGTACCTAGAGTGAGTTATATGATATTTCCCAAGGGGCTGATCTTGATAAATGTTGTTCCGAGGGGCTAATTACGAGTGATTGTAAGGTGGATCGAGGGGCTAGTTTTGATTGATGTTATTCCCGAGGGGCAGTTTATGATACAAGTCTTTCCCAGGGGGTTGTTTGTGATTCATGTTGCCCGAGGAGCTATATACGAGTGAGCTTTGCCCGAGGAGCTGATTTTTTTACTCTAGTTTTACTCACTATTTTATCACTTCGTTTGAAAAATTGTTGAAAGACGTTTTCAAAGGATTTTTACTGAAATTGGATTTTTAACGAGATGATTTGATTTATATACTGTCTTGGAAAAATATTGTACTTATAGTGGTGTTATAATGTAGATTATGTTGTTTTCTTACTGCTTGGTCTTTATTTACCTTTATTACTTACTGAGTTGGCGTACTCACATTACTCCATGCATCCTGTGTGCAGATTCAGGTATTTCTGGACCTGGTAGCGGGTGTTGATTACTCAGTGGTAGGTTCATCAGAGTTAGAAGGTAGTTGTCTGGCGATCGCAACCCTGCTTTGTTACCTCCTTATTCTTGCTTAGTTGTATTCAGTGATTTTCTCGGCTATGTTGGTCTTGATATTGTCAGACAGTTGTAGTAGATGCTTATGACTAGTGACACCCTGATGTCGGGCTTTCTTTCTGCATTGTTGTTTTGTTATAAACACTTTATAAAGGTTTATTTTTAAATAGCTTTGATTTTATGATAATAATGAAAATATTGATTTGTTTTGGGATTGTGTCGGCTGACCTAGTTCCATGATAGGCGCCATCATGACCAGGTTGGTTTTGGGGTCCTGACAAGTTGGTATCAGAGCCTAGGTTACATAGGTCTCACGATTCATGAGCAAGTTTAGTAGAGTCTCGCAGGTCGGTACGGAGACGTCTGTATTTATCTTCGAGAGGCTGCGGAACATTTAGGAAATCTCACATTCTTGAATTCTTATCGTGCGTCATTGATTCAGCTTGAAATGTAATTCTTTGAATTCCTTCCACGCGGTCGTATGTGCGCATGAGCGCTCGGTATCAGTTGTGTATCAACGGCTTGTGATTCCCTGATCGATGGGCGAGATGTGATTTCTGTATGTTGATGTTGGGCGAGTCTGGAGGACTTGAGGTCGGGCTCTGCTTGTAGCTTGAGCACTGAGGTATTGATTGTGTGAGCATATGCTTTTGGATTTATATGTTCAATAGTGTCCCTAGTAGTGGAAGTGATGGCTGGTAGCTATATGATGAGTATGATGTGACTGCGAAATGTTTTCATAGGATTTGAATGTGACGAGAAGGGTATGCTTGAGGGTAGAAAGAACTATCTAGTGCTTGATTTCTACCGTGATTTGATGCATAGCCCCGAGTTGTGGGTGTGTTGAAAGATCTTTTCATGTATTCTAGTTGGGGAGTATAGTAGATTTCACGTTGTGATATGAGTTCAGACTCAGGAAGAATTAAGTGATTATGTGATGTTTATGACAGTGGAAGGGTATAAAGAGATATTATTTTGAGGCGAAGCAGGAGGGTTATCTCCTGCGAAGTGTTCTGAAGTTTGTGTGACCCTTATGTTATTTGTTGGAAGACCTCTTTTACTAGTAAAATATATGTGTTGCAATTTGAGTTTGGATCGCGTATGGGAGTTGTCTTGACCATTACAATGGTGAATGCAAGATTTGCAAATGATTTGAAGTACTAGATGGTTTGTGTTGCACGAGCTTATGTAGGATTTAGTTAAATTTCACTCTGGTATTATGGCAGTAATAGAGTATGAGCATTGTGAGTTTTTGTGTGCTTTGACGTATGGCTTTGAGCTAAGTGGGGGAGGTTGCTATTGACTAGTTGATTCCACGGTTATGTGTCGTATTAATTTTAGTTTGTGGTATACCAGCGAATCAGTTGTAGCTTAAGATAAATCCTCGAGGTTGAGATGGAGGATAGCTCAAGTATAGAAAATTTTGGATAATGGTGTGTTATGCTTTATAGGTATATGAGAAATCATTGAATGAATTAGTTTTTTGTCGTAAGGGATGGAATAGATATGGATTAGTATATATTAGAAGAATGGGTTACTTCCTTAGGTGTTGCTTTACTAATAGGGCACAGGTCGTTCGATTCATTTGATTAGTTTATTTGAAACCTGAGTAAAGTAGATGGCTCCCGAGAATAATTAGAGATATTTAGGATGCGTATTTGGCTAGAAGTTGAGGTTTTCATTGGAGGATGTCAAGACTTGTGGCATTTCTATATCAATTATGGATTCTGCATATCAGTATCAGGAAAGTGAAGGTAATGGCTTTGAATTCGCAGGAAGTCTCTTCAGGGTAAGTATTTTGAATGTGCTGCTTTTTGTGAATATTTAAGAGAGTAATCAACGACTTATGAGCCATTAGACGGTGTAGTATTATGCTTGGGTATCGTGTGGTGAGTCTGGGTTGAGGATTGCGGTATTATGTCAAGGAGAAGTATCAATTTGAAGGTAATTTAAAAGGAACTTAGATAAATAGAACTACTTACTACTAGGGTGGATCGGTATGGTAAGGGTTATGATTAGTTCTTTGGGTGCATATGAAGTAATGAGTTTCTACAGGTGTTTCATGGAAATTCTCTTGGGTTTTTGGTGACCTGCACAACTTGGTTGAGTTAAAAGGATTCAATCCTGACGGTTCGATTTGGTGCAAATGGGATTCGGAGAGTTCTTGATGGTTTTCTACACGGTTAGAGATGTATATTTTTTGCTGGCATGAGGAGCATGTGATGAATAGTGATTTTCTTCTAGATGGGATCAAATGGAATGTTCTTGGCTAGTTGAGTACATAGTTGTTTGTGGTTTGGAGTGGATTATGAAGTTATCACATTTATTATAAGATGTCATAGTATGTGCGGTATGTTGTGTAGGATTGACATTAGCATGTGTAAGGTCACGGTTCAGTTCTGAAAGGAAAGTCATAAATTCTTAGGCAACACAGGTAGTTTCAGATGATTAGGCATATGATATTACTAATTGGTGTGGCTTGATGAGGGTATACATTTTAAAAAGGGCAATGTAATCGAGTTAATGATACGTCATTGGTATTGCAGCACTCTCTTATATGATCGACTACTGATATTCGAGTTTTCTTGGGGGCATAGAAGAATTATAGGAGTATCTCTCGTGGAATGATTGGTTATTAGAGGTGTCTTATATATTCGGACGATGGAATGGGATCGGATATGGTGATTCGTGTGCTATATGGATTTGGAGACGGGGAGTTCTCATAAACAGGTTATGTTGTGGTTGTGGGTCACGTGTTTCGGCCTTGTGTGGTGACTATGAAGTTTCGAAACCCGAGTGGATCCTTTGTTTCTTGGTATGGTAGATTTTGATGTGATATTGTGCTGTACTAGACTGTTACACTAAGATGATGATGTTGGCTAAGTCAGGGATGCCACGAATTGAGTGGCGAGGTTTGACGAATTATGTTTCCAGTAGAGTGTTTTCATTTTTTTTAAAAACCCAGAGGATGGTTAGGAAGGGTTGTCTTTCTTATTTGGCATTCGTGAGGGATGTCAGTGCAGACACTCCTACCATTGATTCAGTTCCGGTGGTGAGGGATCTTCCGGATGTGTTTCATGTAGACTTGTCGGGCATGCCGTCGGATAGGGTTATTGATTTCGGTATTGAATTGGAGCCGGGCACTCGGTCCATTTCTATTTTACCATATTGTATAGGACCAAAGAAGTTAAGGGAGTTGAAAGAGTAGCTCCAGGAACTCCTTTATAAAAGGTTCATGAGTAGGCCAGTATGGATGTGTGTTCTGCATCGAGTCGACTTGGTTGACTCCGAATTGTTATTATTGATGGATGTGCCGTTCAATTGTCATTAAGCTTATTCGCATTCTGGATTGATCTTTGAGTTACTTTTTTGTGTTGCGAGGAGTCATGATTTTTTGGTTATATGCACATATGGTGCAGTTCCATTTGGGTTGTATAGCAGAATTTGAGTGAGACGGGTATTCGGGTGTTGCATGATTGATTGCACATTGGATATGTCCTCTCGGACTGGTATGACATTGCGTCGTTTCTCTCCATGGTTATGGTGTTTCACTTTTGGTACTATACATCAAATGGTGTGTGGCTGTTGACTTTGATCCTAGTGGCTTGAGGTGATTCATGTGGACCAGTGTTTGGAAAGGGTCGCGCATTGCAGTAAAGTTATGTGGAGGTATGAACCTTTGGGTTAGATTCATGTGTTTTAGTCCTACGGTGTGTGATGAGTTCTTAGCATCGTGTTGTGGTGGTACTTGTAAGCTTGCGGTACAGCTCTCTCAATTGATACACTTTCCATGATTTGAGTACATTTGGATTATTGCTTATTGGTGCACGAGTTGCACGGGTTGTGGCTTGAGATTGTATCGATGTGTCGTGTCACTAGAGTAGCCGTATCGGATGAGATGAGGTCATTAGGATCTCGAATGAATACTATCAGATTCAATTTCAGCATGTTGGAAGGATAATTTGGGGATTCAGCTTAGAAATTTACCATGGTCCTTGCCAAAGGAGAGGGAGCTTCATGACTGGTTGATATAAGAAATGGTTATGACCTTCTACGTGTTTCTTTCATCATTGGTAGTACACGAAAGTGTTGGAATGGGGTTTTGTTTAATAAGAGGTTTATTACAGGTATTGTGTTGTTGTGAGCAACTGCTGTGATTAGAAGTTATCGCTATGAGAGTTTTAGTTGTGTGGTATATCATGTGATTTCATCTTGAATTGCAGTTATGGATTGATATAGCGTGTTCAGACTTATTCAGTATATAGATGTGAGATTCTGATCTTATAGATAATTTCGGAAGTGGAAATTTGGTTCTAAGGTTATGGGTTAGGGTGAATAATGAAATTTCGGTTATGTTGTGTTATCGGACCTATATAGGATAGGGTAACATGGTATCACCCCCGGGTATGTGCTTGGTAAGGTTATACAATGATTTGTTGGCTTTTGAAACAACTCTGGACATGTTCGAGGACGAACGTATGTTTAAGTAGGGGACGATGCAACGACCCGACCGGTCGTTTTTAGCATTTGCACTTCGCTTGCCAGTTCTCGAGCATGACCAGTCCCGTATGATGTATTATGACTTACGTAAATCGTCGGTTGTGGTTTTCAGGTTAATCGAAATAGATATGGAAGAATGATTCTCAACTTGAAGCTTTAAATTTGAAAGGTATTACCCAGTCTTTACTTCTTAGTATTCGATATCAAATTTTGATTTTTATGAATTGGTTAGCTCCGTCAGGTGATTTTTGACTTAGAAGCATATTCGGAATGTATTTTGGAATTCCGTGCTAGATTTAGGCTTGAATTGGTGAAATTGGAAATTTGGCATTTTTCGGTCGACAATGGAAATCTTGATATCGGGCTTGGAATGGAATTTCGGACATTAGAGTAGGTTCGTTGTGTCATTTGTGACGTGTGTGCAAAATTTCAGGTCACTCGGGTGAGGTTCGATGCATTTTTTGATCGGTTATGGATTTCGAAAGTTTGGAAATCCTTACGCTTGAATCCGAGGGCGATTTGGTGTTTTTATATTGTTTTGAGTGCTCAAAAGGTTCGACTAGGTTCGTTTGTGGATATGTGACTTGTTGGTGCTTTTGATTGAGGTCCCGAGGGCCTCGAGATGAATTTAGTTGGTTGACGGAAGAGTTGGAATTAAGTTGGTACATCTGACATTTGCTGCTTCAGTTATTTCCGCACCTGCGGATTTAGGACCGCAGGTGCGAGATCGCAGAAGCGTAAGGAAGGCCACAGATGTGGTTTTGGACCAGTTGAAGCTTGATCGCAGGTGCGGTGATTTTATCGCACCAGCGGGGCCGCAGGTGTGAGTGTCTAGCCGCAGATGCGGTAGTTTGCGGGTAAGTGGTATCCACAAGTGCGCTTAATGAACTGCAGATGCGGTAGCGCTGGTGAGCTCATTTGGACCGCAGGTGCGAGTCTCCTGGGCAGAAACTATAAGAGCCACCTTTCTCGAATTTTGGTTATTCTTACACCATTTTTGGTCGATTTTAAAGCTCCAAGCAATGATTTCAAGGGGGAATCAAGTGTTTTCAGTGAGGCAAGCTACTTGGACCTTGTATCTTGTGTTTATGGCAATTATTCTCTTGCTTAATCATGATATGAGTGGGGAAATTTGAGAAGAAATTGGGAGATTAGGGCTTGAAATTGGAGAGTTTTAATTGAGGATTTGAGGGGCCATTTGAGGTCCGATTTTTGATGATTTTCTATCAAACAATTTTCTTTAAAAAATTCTTTTCTCGGGCTAGGGACCTCGAGATTCGATTCTGTGCATACGCCTAAGTCCCATATTTTACTACGGACCCTACGGGACCGTCAAATTATGGGTCCGGATTTGTTTACCAAAAATGTTGACTGAAATCAACTTTAATCAATTTTAAAGGCTAAATTCAATATTTTTCTTAAATTTCACATAAAAGCTTTCTGGGAATGCGCTAGATAGCGCACGCAAATCGAAGAGAAAGAAAATGAAGTTTTCAAGCCTCAGAATCCGGATTTGGATTCTAAAATACAAGATAACCCTTTGGGTCATCACATTTCCACCTCTAAAACAACCATTCGTCCTCGAATGAACATAGAAAAGTATCTGAATCGGTGAAAAATGGGGATATCTGTTCCATATATCGGACTCGAACTCCCAGGTCGCTGCCTCAACAGGCTGACCTCTCCACTGCACACTAACTAAAGGGAAATTCTTCGACCTTAACTGACGAACCTGGTAGTCTAGAATAGCTACCAGCTCCTCCTCATAGGTCAAGTCCTTGTCCAACTGGACAGTGCTAAGTCTAACACATGGGATGGATCGCTGTGATACTTACGAAGCATGGACACATGAAACACTAGATGCACAACTAATAAACTCGATGGCAAACACAAGTCTGTAAGCCACCTCTCCCACTCGATCAAGGATCTCAAAAGGTCCGATGAACCTAGGGTTTAGCTTGCCCTTCTTCCCAAATCTCATCACACTATCCATGGGCGACGCTCGAAGCAGCACTCTCTCTACGACCATGAATGCCACATCACGAACCGTATGATCGACGTAACTCTTCTGCCTGGACTGAGCTATACAAAGCCTATTATGAATTATCTTAACCTTTTCCAAGGCATCCTGAAGCAAATTTATACCCAACAATCGAGCCTCTCCCGGCTCAAACCACCTAACTGGCGATCAACACCGTCTACCATATAATGCCTCATAGGGAGCCATCTGGATGCTCGACTGGTAGTTGTTGTTGTAGGCAAACTCCGCTAATGGCAAGAACTAATCCCAAGAACCTCCAAAGTCAATAACACATGCCCGAAGCATATCCTCCAAAATCTGAATAATACACTAGGAATGTCCGTCCATCTGAGGATGAAATGCTATACTCAACTCAACCCGCATATCCAACTCATGTTGTACTGCCCTCCAGAAATGCGAGGTTAACTGCGTACCTCGATTAGAAATGATAGACATGGGCACTCCATGAAGACAAACAACCTCACGGATATAGATCTCTGCCAACTGATCCGAAGAATAGGAAACTGCCACAAGAATTAAATGCGCTGACTTAGTCAGCCTATCCACAATAACCCACACTACATCAAACTTCCTTTAAATCTGTGGGAGTCCAACAACGAAGTCCATAGTGATACGCTCCCACTTACACTTAGGAATATCAATCTTCTGAAGCAAACCACTAGGTCTCTAATGGTCGTACTTTAACTGCTGACAATTCAGACATCGAGCTACATATACAATAATATCTTTCTTCATCCTCCTCCACCAATAATTCTGCGGCAAGTCCTAATATATCTTAGTAGCGCCTGGATGGATAAAATATCGGGAACTATGGGCCTCCTCTAGAATCAACTCATAAAGTCCATCCACATTAGGCACACAAACTCGACCCAGCATACCCAAGACTCCGTCATCTCCAACTGTAACCTACTTGGCACCTCCGTGCCACATTGTGTCCCTAAGGACAAGAAAATGAGGATCATCATACTGTCGATCCCTGATACGCTCAAATAACGAAGAACGAGCGACTATGCAAGCTAGAACATGGCTGGGCTCAAAAACATCTAACCTCACGAACTGGTTGGCCAAAGCCTGAACATCCAAAGCATGAGGTCTCTCACCGACGGGAATATATGCAAGGCTACCCATACTAGCCAACTTCTTACTCAAAGCATCGGCCACAACATTGGCCTTCCCCGGATGATACAAGATGGTGATATCATAGTATTTCAATAGCTCCAACCACCTCATTTGCCTCAAATTTAGCTCCTTTTGCTTGAACAAATACTTCAAACTCTTGTGATCCATGAACACCTCACATGAGACGCCATATAAATAATGCCTCCAAATCTTCAGCGCGTGAACAATGGCTGCTAGCTCCAAATCGTGAACCGGATAATTTTTCTCGTGAATCTTCAACTATCGTGATGCATATGCAATAACCTTGCCATTCTGCATCAACACCACACCAAGTCCAATACGAGATGCATCACAATATACTATATATGGCCCTGAACCTGTGGCAAAACCAACACCGGTGCCATAGTCAAAGGTGTCTTGAGCTTCTGAAAGCTCGCCTTACACTCATCTGACCACCGGAACTTGGCACCCTTCTAGGTCAACTTGGTCATCAGGGCTGCTATAGATGAAAACCCCTCCACAAATCGATGGAAATAAACCGCCAAACCCAAGAAACTCCGGATCTCTGTAGCTAATATGAGTCTAGTCCAGTCCTTGACTACCTCTATCTTCTTCGGGTCTACTTGAATGCCCTCCGCCGATACAACATGACCCAAGAAAGAAACTGAAACCAACCAAAACTCACATTTTGAATAGCATACAACTGACTGTCTCTTGGAGTCTGAAGAATGACTCGAAGATGTTGCTCATGCTCCTCTCGGCTGCGGGAGTAGATCAAAATATCATTAATAAAGACAATCACGAAGGAATCCAGATACGGCCTGAACACTCGGTTAATCAAATCCATGAACGCTGTTGGGCCATTTGTCAACCCAAATGACATCACTAGAAACTCGTAATGCTCGTACCGAGTGCGAAAAGCTGTCTTAGGGAAATCGATGACCTAAACCTCAATTGGTGTATCCCGATCTTAAATCAATCTTCGAAAACACTTTGGCACCCTGAAGCTGATCAAACAAATCATCAATCCTCAGCAATGGATACTTATTCTTGATGGTGACTTTGTTGAACTACCGATAATCAATACACATCCTTATCGATCCATCCTTCTTCTTAACAAACAACACCGGTGCACCCCAGGGCGAGACACTAGGCCTGATAAAGCCCTTATCAAGCAAGTTTTGTAGCTGCTCCTTCAATTCTTTCAACTTTGGCGAGGCCATACGATATGGAAGAATAGAAATGTGCTGAGTGCCCGGAGCCAAATCAATGCAAAAGTCGATATCCCTGTTTGGTAGCATCCCCGGCAGGTCTGCAGGAAAAACCCCTGGAAACTTCCAAACAACTGGCATAGAATCCATAGAAGGAACCTCAGCACTAGAATCATGAACATATGCCAAGTAAGACAAACACCCCTTCTCGACCATACGCCGAGCCTTCATATAAGAAATGACCCTAATAGAAGAATGACCAAGAGTCCCTCTCCACTCCAATAGAGGCAACACCGATAAGGTTAAGTCACAGTCTTGGCATGACAGTCCAATATAGCATGGTAAGGTGACAACCAAACCATCCCCAAAATAACATCGAAATCAACTATATCGAGGAGTAGGAGATCTACTCGGGTCTCAAAACCCCAAATAATAACCACACAAGAGCGATAAACAACAATCTACAACAATATAATCACCCACTTGTGTGGACACATATACACGAGTACTCAAAGAATCACGAGGCACAACAAAATACGAGGCAAAATAAGATGGCACATAGGAGTATGTAGACCCTAGACCAAATAGAACTGATGTGTCTCTATTGCAAACTGAAACCGTACCTATGATAATGACATCAGATGCCTCAGCCTCAGGCCTGGCTGGAATAGCATAACATCGAGGCTGGGCCCCACCACTCTGAACTATGTCCCTGGGATGGCCTCCTACTGGCTGGCCTCTACCTCTAGCGACCTGACCTCCACCTCTAACACCTATACCTCCACCTTTAGCTGCCCGAGCCCTGCCCCTAGATGGATGAGCGGGCGGTGGAACACCCGGTGCCTGGACCATAGAACGAGAACCCTGATGCTGAGAACTGCTCGACGCTCGAGGGCAAAATCTAGCAATGTGCCTCGGATCGCCACAAGTATAACAAGTCCTCGGATGCTGGGACTACTGACCCTAAAACTAACCCTGACGGCCTGAGTAACCACCCTGAAAACTCTGGAGCGGAGGTGCACTGATAGGAGCTGGTGATGCACTGTAAGGTAGCTGATCTAAATTGTTACATCTCGCATTTTCGTACGTTAAAATTTTCGTCTTCAGTTAATTAACGTAAACTCGGGGATAAGATCATCTTGACGTTAACATATTTACGCTAATTATAATAAGAGATAAATAAGTGTCATGAAGGATAAAGGGTACACGAATTAAAGAAAACAAGTTTCGTTGAAAGTGACCAATTTGGGATAAAATACTGGTCGAGCAATAATACCTGATAATTATGGACTAGTACTATAAAAGGTACTATGACCATGATAGTAGGATATATAAAGTGTATTAAACATAAATAGAATTTAAAGTAATTTTAGACAATTTTTAATTACGTGGGTAATTGGTTAATTATCAGGTAGTGGGATATTACCTAATTAAGTAATTTAATATTTTAAAATAATCTTGCCCACCCACCACGTGGCAGCCCTCCCTACCAAGACAATGACTCTTAAAGTCATTTGAGAGGTGGCAACCTAATGCCTTATAATGAAGACACCTTTTATAGTATAGTAGTTTTAAATAACCAAGACAATATTTCATTCAAAAGACTCCATAATCAAAGGAATAGGAACGTTAGCCATTTCTGTCATTTTCCATTTCTTAGAAAGTGTTAACCTTTTCATCTCCCAAACATTTTTAACCAGAAAGTGAATACTTCCTTAAGTAACGAAATTCTTCAAACCAATCCAACGAAAATTGTTAAAGCTTTAGCAACGTAAAATTTTGCGATTACAAAAGAGTATAGTGTAATCTTCGCCAAGAATAGTATACGGAGTTTACCTACTCCAGGTATGTCAAGGCCATCCCTTCTTTCTTTTGGCATGGTCCAAATTATACTGAAGAAACGAGCAAACACATAGTTTCCATAATTTACTCTATTTATAGAGATACTAGGGGTGTCTATATTCTTGATTCCCTATGAGAATTATCATTATCTTCTGTTCATGGATCTCAAAATAATATGCAGTTAAAAAAAAGTTTATCCAGAAGGAATATTGAGATTTTTATGTCTTTTTCATGCATTTCACCCATTTATACATGTGCATTGACCCATGACCAGATGACGTTATATACTCGTATATATGTAAATATATGTATATGGGATATGGGAAAAGGTTACAGTGTTATATACGCACCACCACCTGATCAACTGGTATATGTTGATGATGTTGCCCACAATGACCAAGATGTTATGATGGGATGCCCTTAGTGGCTTGATGATATAATGTACATCCATACCTATGCATGGCACTACATTTATACGCACGTGCATGACATTATAAATATTTTAGAATTTACAAAGCTATTCAGATTTAAAGACGTGTTTCTATATTCCATGTTTCATCTATATCTTTTACATACTAATTTTGATGCTTTACATACTTAGTACATTTTTCGTACTGACACCCTATTTCATAAGGCCTGTGTTTCATGCCCGCAGGTGCAAGTAGGCAAGCTGATAGTCCCCCTTCTTAGGATCCCTGATCAGCGAGAGTTGGCATGCTCCACCTGATCAGCGAGAGTATGACGTGGCTCAGTCTTGTCTTTGTATAGTTATGTTTCCTTTAGAGGTCTGTAGACAGTATGTCTAGTTGGGTAGTATGTGGCCTTGCCGGCTTCCTGTTTTGAGATGTATAGTTGTCTATAGCATCCTTGTCGGCTCGCCCTACGTATGTTTCACGTATATGTGTGTATGCCTTTAGGGGTAGAGTTCCTTCATGTACATTATTCTCATAATTCAGCAGATGTTATTCAGGTTTATATCTTAGACGCATGCTTAGGAGTGTTTGACAGGTAAGACTCGGGCACCCATCGCGGCCCGTCGGTTTGGGTCGTGACAAAAGTGGTATTAGAGCAATTTTGTCCTAGGGTTGTCTATAGACCATGTCTAGTAGAGTCTTGTTTATGGGTGTGTTCTGTACCACACTTATAAACAGGAGGCTACATGACATATAGGATGTTATCCTCCCTTCTTATCCTAGATCGTGCAATATAAGAAATTCATGTTCCTAACGATATGTGATATTTTTAGCGATGCCTCCAAAGTCTACAGCTGCCTAGAAGGGAAAGTCCGTAGCTGGTGAGACTAGAGTCGAGCGCCATAACTTACCAGGGCTCGGGAAGAGTCTCATGGTGAGTTTCCATCTTAGACTTCACATACCTCTCCCTTTCTAGAAGAGCTCCGAGGGGCACGAACTCCAGTGCCCGCCCCTGTACATTCAGCACCTCAACTGGATGCACCAGGTCAGGAGATGAGACATGCTATTTAGCAATTAACCCAATTAGTAACCGCAGGCTCGGCGGTAGGAAATAGGTATTGTTCATGCAGATAGGTTCGTTAGTGCGAGGGTTCTGACTTCATTAATTTAGACCCTCCGGTATTCACTAGAGCAAATCCAAACGAGGACCCTCGGGTATTTATTGATAGAATGCAGAGGACGTTAAGGGTAATGAAGACCACTATGACTGAGTTAGTTGAGCTAGTCTTCTATAGACTCCGAGATGTTGCAGTTAATTGGTACGAGTCTTGGGAATGGTCCAGAGGTGAGGATGCCCCTCCAACGGTATAGCAGGAGATTATAAAGGCTTTTCTTCGTCATTATCTGCCGCCAGATCTTAGACGGGCCAGAATTGATAGGTTTTTAACCCTTAGGCAGGGTAACATGAGTGTTCGAGAGTACAGTCTTCAGTTTGATTCGTTGGCTAGGTTTGGTCCCACTATTGTATCTAAGATGGAGGATCAGGTTCACCGGTTCTTGATGGGACAAGGGCCTAACTTTCTTAACAATTGTATGCCGGTCTCACTTCAGTCATGCATAGATATTTTTCGTATTCAGGCATACGCTCAGGGTGTAGAGGAGCGTAAATAGAAACAAAGGGCCGATCATGAGTATGATAGGGCCCAAAAATAAGAGAGCGGGGTCTTTTGGTCCTTCTGGTGAGTTTTGAGGTGGTCAGAGGCAGCAGTACACGAGATATCCAGCCCAACCATCGGCTAGCGTGCCCCCTCAGTTTGGTGGTAAGAGATTTGATCGTTCCTCATATTTAGGGCATGGACAAAATTTTAAGGCCTCAGTTTTGCAGTATAGGGGTAAGTCAAATCAGATGAGGCCACCCTTGCCACGATGTGCTCAATGTGGTAAGCAGCATACCAAGCAGTGCTGTATGGGATTAGGTGTTTGTTATACTTGTGGTTATCCGGGCCACGTTATGAGGGATTGTCCAATGAGAGGCTATGCAAGCATAGCTCAGCCAGCAAGATCTGTAGCTGGTTCATCATCATCAGTACGCCCCCTTAGGCAAGGTCCACAAGCATCACTGAGTCGTGGTAGAGGCAGAGGCGGAGCATCTAGTTCGAGAAATCCTCATAACCGCATTTATGCATTGGCAGGATGATAGGACCAAGAGTCATCGCCTAATATTGTTACAGGTATATTATCAGTCTCCTCATATGATGTATATGCACTAATTGACCCAGGTTCCACCTTATTATACGTTACTTTGTTAGTTACTAGTAAGTTTGGAATAAAACCTGAATTGGTTAAACCTTTTGAGGTCTCTACACCTGTTGGGGGCTCAGTGATAGTTAAGCGAGTATATAGGGGTTGCATAGTAGTAGTTCGTAGTCGATCTACCATAGTGGACCTAATCGAGTTGGATATGATAGAATTTGATGTTATAATGGGTATGGATTGGTTGGCGTCTTGTCATGCCAACATTGATTGTAGATCAAAGATAGTCCGATTTCAATTTCCAGGGGAGCTTGTTTTGGAGTGGAAAGGTAATACAGCGTCGCCGAGAAGTATATTTATTTCCTATCTCAAGGCAATGAAGAGGATTAATAAGGGTTGTATTTATCACATAGTTCGGGCACAGGATATGGAAATAAAGTTACCAGCCATTCAGTCCATTCCAGTGGTTAATATGTTTCCCGATGTTTTTCCCGATGAACTTTTGGGTCTTCTGCCAGAGCGAGAAATTGAGTATGCCATTTACCTACTACCAGATACTCAACCAATATTTATTCCTCCCTATAGGATAACCCCCGTGGAGTTGAAAGAGTTAAAGGAACAGCTAAGGGACTTGCTTGAAAAAGGCTTTATTAGACCTAGTACATCCCCGTGTGGAGCACCTGTGTTATTTGTGAGGAAGAAAGATGGTTCCTTACAGATGTATATTGATTATAGACAGTTGAATAAGGTGACGATCAAGAATAAGTACCCACTCCCGAGGATTGATGATTTATTTGATAATTGCAAGGTGCCAAGTATTTTTCAAAGATAGACTTGAGGTCCGGGTACCATCAGGTAAGGGTTAAGGATGAAGATATTCCAAAAATAGCATTCAGGACCAGATACATGCACTTTGAGTTTTGTGTTATGTCGTTCGGTCTGACCAATGCCCCAGCAGTGTTCATGGATTTGATGAACTGTGTATTCAGGACCTTTTTAGATCTGTTCATAATTGTATTTATCGACGGTATATTGATGTATTCTTGTTCAGAGGCTGAGCATGCAGATCATCTGTATACTGTGCTCAGAGTTCTACAAAAGGGAAGTTGTATGCAAAATTCTCTAAGTGTGAATTCTGGTTAAACTCTATAGCTTTCCTTAGGCATATCATTTTGGGTGAAGGCATCTGGGTGGATACACAAAATATTGAGGCAGTAAAGACTTGGCCTAGACCCACAATGCCGATGAAGGTTCGTAGCATTCTTGGTTTGGCAGGTTATTACAAGAGATTTGTACAGGGATATTCTTCCCTTTCAGCACTTTTGACAAAGTTGACCCAGAAGGGAGAAAAGTTTCAATGGACTGATGCTTGCGAAGGGAGTTTCCAAGCATTAAAGGACAGATTAACGTCAGCACAAACGCTTCCAGAAGGGACCGATGGTTACGTTATCTATTGTGATTCTTCAGGCGTTGGGTTGGGTTGTGTGTTGATGCAGCATGGTAAGGTTGTGGCTTATGCTTCTAGACAACTAAGAAATCATGAGAAGAACTACCCAACCCATGATTTAGAGTTAGTCGCGGTGATTAATGCACTAAAGATGTGGAGGCACTACTTGTATGGCATTCATGTTGACATCTATATGGATCATAAGTGCCTCCAGTACATTTTCAAGCAAAAGGAATTGAATCTACATCAAAGGAGATGGTTGGAGCTACTTAAAGACTATGACGTTGATATTTTATACCATTCGGGGAAGGCGAACATAGTAGCTGACGCCCTCAGCCGTAGGTCTATGGGTAGCCTATCGTATTTATAGCCAGAAAAGAGGGGGATAGCCAATGAGGTTCATCAGCTAGGTAGTCTTAGATTTCGGCTACTGGACTTAGGTAATATTGGAATTACAATTCAGGATACAGCACCATCCTCTTTAGTAACTGAAGTAAAGGAACGCCAGTACGAGGATCCTATGTTAGTTCATTATAGGGATATCGCTCTTCAGAAGGAGAAGACACCATTTGAAATTATAGAAGATAGAGTCCTCAAATATCAAGGGCAATTATGTGTGCCTAATGTTGCAGGGCTACATCAGCAGGTTATGGGAGAAACTCACTATTCTCGTTATCCTATCCATCCAGGAGCAACAAAGATGTATCATGATATCAGGGAAGTGTATTGGTGGGATGTAGTGAAAAAAGGATATAGCAAAATTTGTTGCTCAGTGTCTTAACTGTCAGCAGGTTAAGATTGAGCATAAAAAATCCGGTGGGTTATTGCAAGCTATGGAGATTCTGGCTTGGAAATGGGATGTAATCAATATGGACTTCATTGTAGGCTTACCTCATACCCAGCGTAAGTTCGATTCGATATGGGAGATTGTTGATAGGCTTACAATATCAGACCATTTTCTGCCCATTAGGACTACATATTCCTCAGAGGATTATGCAAGGCTTTATATTAAGGAAATAGTATGAATGAATGGTGTCTCTGTATCTATTATCTCAGATAGAGTAGCTCAATTTATAGCTAACTTCTGGAGGTCCTTCCAAAAAAGATTGGGGACTCAAGTAATTCATAGTACATCATTTCATCCCCAGACAGACGGATAGGCTGAGCGTACTATTCAAACACTGGAGGATATGTTACGAGCTTGTGTAATAGACTTCAAAGGTAGCTGAGATGATCATCTGCCGCTTATTGAGTTTGCATATAACAATAGCTACCATTTCAGCATTAAGATGGCTCCATATGAAGCACTTTATGGATGAAAATGTAGGTCGCCTATAGGGTGGTTCGACGTTGGAGAATCTGAATTAAATGGGCCAGACCTGGTTCAGCAAGCCATAGAAAACGTAAAGCTTATCCGGGATTGACTATTGACAACTTAGAGTCGTCAGAAGTCATATCCTGACGTGTGGCGACAAGATTTAGAGTTCGGGGTTAATGACTGGGTATTCTTAAAGGTGTCACCTATGAAGGGTATGATGAGGTTTGGCAAGAAAGGCAAACTTAACCCATGATATATTGGGCCTTATAGGATCATTTGGAGAGTGGGCCAAGTAGATTATGAGTTAGAATTACCCCTCGAAGTTGGAGTCTATACATCCGATTTTTCACGTATCTATGTTATGGAAGTGCATTGGTGATCCTACCCGAGTGGTGCCCATGGATGATGTACAGAGGACTTGTCATACCAAGAAATTTCGGTTGCCATTCTAGACCGACAAATTCGCAAGCTACAAAATAAGGAGGTAGCCTCCGTGAAAGTACTTTGGAGGAACAACATTGTGGAAGAAATGACTTGGGAGGCCGAGTAAGACATGAAATCTAGATATCCCTACTTATTTCCTCCTCCAGAGAAGGGTCCGACTGAGACGTCATAACCTCAAGGTGCATGTACGAATTCTTGCGTTAGCTATTGTTATTGGTCGTGTGTGGCCATCATCGTTATTAATGATTGTGGTCCTATGTGGCATTAAATTATTAGGTTTCTACAGGAAGAGTTGGTAGTAGTGTTATTACAAAGGAGACTCTACCAAGGTTGTATAAATCTCGGAGAGTTAAATATTCGAGGACGAATATTTCTAAGGGGGGGAAGGATGTTACATCTCGGGTTTTCGAATGTTAAAAGTTTTGACTTCAGTTAATTGATGTAGACTCAGGGATGAGATCATCTTGATGTTAACATATTTACACTAACTATAACAAGCGAGAAATAAGTGTCATGAAGGATAAAGGTTACACGAATTAAAGAAAATAAGTTTTATTGAAAGTGGCCAATTTGGGATAAAATGCGGTCGAGCAATAATACCCGATAATTATGGACTAGTACCATACAAGGTACCATATGACCATGATAGTAGGATATATAAAGTGTATTAAATATAAATAGAATTTTAAGTAATTTGAGATAATTTTTAATTACGTGGGTAATTGGTTAATTATCGGATAGCGGGATATTACCTAATTAATTAATTTAATATTTTAAGATAATCTCCCCCCTCCCTCCACATGGCAGCCCTCCCTACCAAGATAATGGCTCTTAAAGTCATTTGAGAGGTGGCAACCTAATGCCTTATATTGAGGATACCTTTTATAGTACAGTAATTTGAAATAACCAAGAAAATATTTCAGTCAAAAGACTGCATAATCAAATGAATAGGAAAATTAGCCATTTCTGTCATTTTCCATTTCTTAGAAAGTGTTAACCTTTTCATCTTCCAAACATTTTTAACCAGAAACTGAATATTTCCTTAAGCAACGAAATTCTTCAACCAATCCAACGAAAATTGTTAAAGCTTTAGAAAAGTAAAATTTTGCGATTACAAAAGAGTACAGTGCAATCTTCACCAAGAATATTATACGGAGTTTTCCCTACTTCAGGTATGTTAAGGCCATCCCTTCTTTCTTCTGGCATAGTCTATTTTATACTGAAGACGAGCAAACGTACAGTTTCCATAAATTACTCTATTTATAGAGATACTAGGGGTGCCTATATTCTTGATTCCCCATGAGAATTATTATTATCTTTTGTTCATGGATCTCAGAATAATACGCAATTGAAAAAAAATTTATCCGGAAGGAACATTGAGATTTTTACATATTTTTCATGCATTTCACCCATTTATGCATGTGCATTGACCCATGACTATATGGCGTTATATACTCGTATATATGTAAATATATGTATATGGGATGTGGGAAAAGGTTACAGTGTTATATACGCACCACCACTTGATCAGCTGATATATGTTGATAATGTTGCCCATCGTGACCGAGACGATATGATGGGATGCCCTCAGTATCTTGATGATATAATGTACACCCATACCTATGCATGGCACGACATTTATACGCACGTGCATGACATTATAAATATTTTAGAATTTACAAAGATATTCAGATTTAAAGACGTGTTTCTATATTCCATGTTTGATCTATTTCTTTTACGTACTAATTTTCATGCCTTACATACTCAGTACATTTTTCATACTGACACCTATTTCACGGGGCCTGCGTTTCATGCCCACAGGTGTAGGTAGGCAAGCTGATGGTCCCCCTTCTTAGGATCCCTAATCAGCGAGAGTTGGCGTGCTCCACTTGATCCGGAGTTGCTTTTGATTTTGGTACGATATGTTTATATAAATATATGGGTATGACGTGGCTCAGTCCCGTCTTTGTATAGTTATGTTATCATTAGAGGTCTGTAGACAGTATGTCTAGTTGGGTAGTATGTGGCCTTACCGGCTTTATGTTTTGATATGTATAGTTGTCTATAGCAGCCTTGTTGGTTCGCCCTACGTTTGTTGCACGTATATGTATGTATGCCTTTTGGGGCAGATTACCTTCATGTACATTATTCTCATAATTCAGCAGATGTTATTCAGGTTTATATCTTAGGCGCATGCTTAGGAGTGTTTGACAAGTAAGACTCAGACACCCATCACAGCCCATCGGTTTGGGTCGTAATATAATGTTACGCCCCCTAGTATTACGTCGATGTTATGCTCTACAGTAATATATTACATTGATGTTACCCTCTATAATAATATATTATGATGATGTTACGCTTTGCAGTATTACATTACGATAATGTTACGCTTCACAGTATTTAGTTACGACAATATTGCACCCAGCAGTATTATATTACGGTGATGTTATGCTTCGCAATATTAAGTTACGATAGTGTTGCACCCAATAGTATTACATTACGGTGATGCCACTCTGCGCAGTATTAAGTTACAACGATGTTGCACCCTGAAGTATTGTACGTTGAATTTGTCTTAAGGTAATTGACATCAGTCCAAGTAAAAGATTATTTGGAGATTATAAAGATTATGCTATTTCACAAGTGATTGGTAAATTCATGAAGGTGAAAGGGGGAGCAAGTCAAAGAAAATAAATTTTGTCCAAGTTTGGCATTTTGGGAAAAAATACGGCCCGAGCTAAAATACCTGGTATTTATGGACTAATGTCATACAAGGTACTACATGACCATGCTAGTATGGTGTATAAGGTATGTGAAAAGTGAGTAATATTTTAAGTAAATGGGAATAATTCTCAATTTTGGAGGTAATTGATTAATTACCGGATAACGGGACATTACCTAATTAATTGGAGATATATTTGGATAAGATTAATCCCCCCATAAAAACGTGGCAGCATTTAGCTAACCACATGAAATGACTCTTAGTCATTCTAAGGTTGAGGTGGCTACCTAAGAACACTTGGAATTCTATAGGAAAAGACTTAATTACAAAGTCTTGTCCATTTCATTTTGGAGAAGAACAAAGAAAGGTCTCTAACCCAACAACTAAAAACATACACCATATCTTCTAATTCAAAATGTTTCATAAAGCAGAAAATTAATTCTTTCCAAGTAATTCAAAGAATTAAAGCTTGATTCATTCAAGGCTTCAAGAACAAAAGCAAAAATTTAATCTGATTTTCGGGGTTCTAAATTCAATCCACGAAGGTTTCCGACAAAATTTGTTAGAATCGTAGCAACGTAAAATTTTGTGATTTCAAATGAGTACGGTGCAATCTTCAAGAATATCATACGGAGTTTCCCTACTCCAGATATGTTAAGGACATTCATTCTTTATTTTTTGCATGGTCCAAGTTATACAGAAGAAACGAGCAAATGCACCAATTCCATAAATTTATCTATTCATAGAAGTATTAGAGATATCTATGTTCTTGAATTTCCATGTGTCATAATATTCTATTATCTATTCATGGGTATCAGAAAAATACGAAAGTTGAAAAGAGTTTACTTTATGATATTAATCAAAGGCAAAATGGTCTTATAAAATTTCGAAAGATTTTATTAACGTACTTTTCATGCATTGCATTCATGTATATTGACCCGTGACCAAATGATGTTATATACGCATATGTGTGTGTGTGTGTATATATATATATATATATATATATATATATATATATATATATATATATATATATATATATATATATATATATATATATGCATGTATATATATGGAATATGGGAAAGGTTATGGCGTTATATACACACCACCACCTGATCAGCTGGTATACTTTGATGATTTTGCCCACAGTGGCCGATATGATATGATGGGATGCCCTCAGAGGCTGATGATTGTATGAAACATGTACCTATGCATGACATGACATTCATATGCATATGCATGATGCTAAAAGTATTTCATGATTTACAGAGTTATCCAGACTTACAGGTTGAGTCAATTACTCTATATTTCTTCTATGTCTATTATGTACTTATTTATATGCCTTACATACTCGGTACATTTTTCATACTGACGTCCCTTTTTCCTGGGGACGCTGCATTTCATGCCCACAGGTCCTAAGAGATAGGTTGAGAGCACTGCAAGTAGGCTATCAGCTCAGCGACAGATGTTGGTGCACTCCATTTGCTTCAAAGTTGCTTGTTTGGTTAGTATGATTTAGACGTGTATTGTTTGGTATGGCGAGACTCTGTCCCGACCTTTAGGACATTTATGTACTCTTAGAGGCTTGTAGACATATGTCGTGTACGTGAAAGATTGTACGGCATTGTCGGCCTATGTTTTGAGTTTATAAATGATCATGTTGGCCTATTAGGGTCGTATGTCACGTGTATATGATTATGTAATAAGAAAGATACGTTACGTTGGTACTTGGTTGAGTAAGGTACCGGGTGCCCATCGCGGCCCATCGATTTGAGTCGTGACAAAAGTGGTATCAGAGCAGTTCTATCCTAGGGAGTCTACAAGCCGTGTCTAGTAGAGTCTTGTTTATGGGTGTGTCGTGCACCACACTTATAAGCAGGAGGCTACAGGGCATTTAGGATTGTCACTCTTTCTTTTTACTTTAGATCGCGTGATAGAACTCACTTATAAGAATTCAAATTCCAAAATTGTATTTTATTCGTAATAAGACGGTACCTACATCTGGAAAAAAGGTTGGAAAGAGAGATAGTTGTGGAAGAGCTGAGTTAGAAGAATTGGATTTTTGTATGATGCCTATGATAAGTAAATGTGAGGTCTTTAGCAGATCATGGGTGTACTGAAAGGTGTAAGATTCCTGATAAAAAGCCTTAAGGTAAGAATGTCTATCCATCTTTATGGTGAAAGACAATGAGAGATTAAGAAGATAAATACAAGTTTCAACAAACAAAAGAAGCAAGATGAAGAAGGGTACGGGGTGCTAAATTAATAAAGGTTAACAACGTTTATAATTGAGGCAGAGGAACATAAGCTTTTTGAGTTACATTGAATAGTAACAGAGGTATATACAATTGGTCGCACCCATTCCAGATATGTCCTATGGGGGTTAACAGAAGTAGTATAATATGATATGATGGATGCATTATTTGTGTCAGTTGACATTTCCGAAGGATATTGCAAATGTACTAATAGATCTCTTTATGAGACACCCAGATATTGCACTCTAAAATAGTACATTTGGATATGAGTACTACAAACATAGGCACTGGAAGCCTAGAATGGACAAATATTACCTTAACACTCGTCCTTAGAAGGGAGGGAATTTTAAGCAACCCTAAGAGCCCGTAGATGGAGCAATGGGAGCTAAAATGCAAAGGAGACTCTTGTCAAAGTTTTCGGATTAAAGTGATTGACAGAAATGTTAGCAGGAAAATAAGAAGAGAGTTAATGAAGCATTATGAGTAAGATGTGATACTTGGATGACAACGGTAGATAAAACAAAATGAAATGACAGTATTACAGAGTCTATAGTCAAGTGAAGGGAAACACAAGAGGTGACAAGCCTTGAGACAACAAAAGAGTATAGGCCATAAAGTCATATAGTCACTTTGAGAAATAAGTTTGTGACTCTAACACGACTACCAAAAGGAAAAGTTAGACCTCATAATAATAGAAATTAGTGTGGATTTGTGAACAATATAAACGAAACATGAATTAGGAACTAAGTGATTTGATAATGGTTGGCATAACAAAAATTTCAGATTGCGTTCCGGCAATAATAGAATGGACGATAGAAGAATCACCTTTAAAGGTCATTCAGGAAGACGCTTCCCTAAAGCAAACAATGTGAACAAAGTTAAGATTAAGGGATTGTATGTGCCAGTTATACTAAGTTTTACCCTCGCGAGTAAGGAAATTTGTTATCCTTGGTACAGAAAGATTACCGCGAGGGAAGTAAGGGTCATGGATGGTGTGAGAAGGAGGCCTAGGGGGAGGTGAATGCCATGTACTTTCGACTTATTCACATAACAGTCTCCTAGATGGCAAGGTAAGTTCTAAAGTATTCGAAAGATATAAGTTATGAAAATGATAAGTGCATCAGTCAACATTTGAGGACGAATGTTCCAAAGGAGTGAATAATGTTATGCCCCGCAGTATTACGTCAATGTTATATTACGATAATGTTACCCACTGTAGTAATATATTACGATGATGTTACACTTTTCAGTATTACATTACGATGATGTTACGCTTCGCAATATTAAGTTACAACAGTATTGCACCCAACAATATTACATTACGCTGATGTTACGCTTCACAGTATTAAGTTACAACATTGTTGCACCCAGCAGTATTATATTACGGTGATGTCACGCTTCGCAGTATTAAGTTACGATAATGTTGCACCATGAAGTATTGTACGTTGAATTTGTCGTAAGGTAATTGACATCAGTCCAAGGAAAAGATTATTTGGAGATTATAAGGATTATGCTATTTCGCAAGTGATTAGTAAATTCATGAAGGTGAAAGGGGGAGCAAGTCAAAGAAAATAAATTTTGTCCAAGTTTGGCATTTTGGGAAAAAATACGGCCCGAGCTAAAATACCTGGTATTTATTTACTAGTGTCATACAAAGTACTACATGACCATGCTATAAGGTATATATGTTATGTGAAAAGTGAGTAATATTTTAAGTAAGTGGGAATAATTCTCAATTTTTCGGGTAATTATTTAATTACGGGGTAACGGAACATTACATAATTAATTGGGGAAATATTTGGATAAGATTAATACCACCATAAAAATGTGGCAGCATTTAGCTAACCACATGAAATGACTCTTAGTCATTCTAAGGTTGAGGTGGCTACCTAATAACACTTGGAATTCTATAGGAAAAGACTTAATTACAAAGTCTTGTCCATTTCATTTTGGACAAGAACAAAGAAACGTCTCTAACCCAACAACTAAAAACATACACCATATCTTCTAATACAAAATGCTTCATAAAGCAGAAACTTAATTCGTTCCAAGTAATTCAAAGAATTAAAGCTTGATTCGTTCAAGGCTTCAAGAACGAAAGAAAAAATTCAATCCAATTTTTGGGGTTCTAAATTAAATCCACGAAGGTTTCCAACAAAAATTGTTAGAGTCGTAGCAACGTAAAATTTTGCTGTATTAAAAGAGTACGGTGCAATCTTCAAGAATATCATACGGAGTTTCCCTACTCCAGGTATGTTAAGGTCATCCCTTCTTTCTTTTCGGCATGATCCAAGTTATACAGAAGAAACGAGCAAATGCACTAATTCCATAAATGACTCTTTTCATAGAAGTATTAGAGATATCTAAGTACTTGAATTTCCATGTGTCATAATATTCTATCATCTGTTCATGGGTCTCAGTAAAATAAGAAACTTGAAAAGAGTTTACTTTATGATATTACTCAAAGGCAAAATGGTCTTATGAAATTCCGAAATTTTTTATTAACATACTTTTTATGCATTGCATTCATGTACATTGACCCGTGACCAAATGGCATTATATACGCGTATATAAGTACGTATATATATATATATATGTATATGGGATATGAGAAAGGTTATGGCATTATATATGGACCACCACCTGATCAGCTGGTATACGTTGATAATTTTTCCAACAGTGGCCGATATGATATAATGGGATGCCCTCAGAGGTTTATGATGTTATAAAACATGTACCTATGCATGACATGACATTCATACGCATATGCATGACGCTACATGTATTTCATGATTTACAGAGTTATCCAGACTTACAGGTTGAGTCAATTACTCTATATTTCTTCCATGTCTGTTATGTACGTATTTATGTGCCTTACATACTTGGTACATTTTTCGTACTGATGTCCTTTTTGCCTAGGGACGCTGCGTTTCATGCCCGTAGGTCCCGATAGATAGGTCGAAAGCCCTCCAAGTAGGCTATCAGCTCAGCAGAAGATGTTGGTGCGCTCCATTTGCTTTGGAGTTGCTTGTTTGGTTAGTATGATTTACACGTGTATTGTTTGGTATGGCGGGACTCTATTTCAACCTTTATGAAATTTATGTACTCTTAGAGTCTTGTAGACATATGTCGTATACATGAAAGCTTATACGGCCTTGTCGGCCTATGTTTAGAGTTTATAAATGATCAGTTTGGCCTATTAGGTCCGTATGTCACGTGTATATGATGATGTAATAAGAAAGATACGTTATGTTGGTACTTGGTTGAGTAAGGTACCAGGTACCCGTCGCGGCCCATCGGTTTGGGTCGTGACATATAAATACTACATATGAGAACCACGACCACCTGGAGCACCATGAGAAGCCTGTAGTGCTGAATGAAATAGCCTGGGAAGATGGCCCCTACCAAAAGAATCCCTACCTCCAGATGAGGCACTACTGAATCTACCAGAGTGACGAGGCCTCTTGTTAGACCCCTCACCTCTACCCTGAACTAGAACTATCTCGACTCGCCTGGCCACATTGGCCGCATCCTGGAAGGAAATCTCTCTCCCTATATCCTTGGCCATCTGCAATCAAATAGGCTGAGCGAGTCCCTCAATGAACCTCCTCGCTCTCTTTCTCTCTCGGTGGGGATTATAATAAGAGCATGACGACCAAAATCAACAAACCTAGTCTCATAATGGGTGACAGTCATAGAAGCCTGCTGAAGGCGCTCAAACTACCTCCGAAATCCTCTCTCCGAGTGATAGGGAGAAACTTCTCTAGAAATAGCTGAGAGAACTGATCCCAAGTCAAAACAGGCGACCGAACTGGTCTAGCCAAACAAAAATTCCTCCATCACTTCTTGGTGGAGCCTGACAGACGAAAAGCAGCAAAGTCAACTCCATTGGTCTCCACCACCCCCATGTTCCGCAGAACCTCGTTACAATTGTCCAAATAATCCTGGGGATCCTCTTAAGATGTACCGCCATATGTGGTAGTAAATATCTTGGTAAACCTGTCCAGCCTCTACAAGGTATCAGTAGACATAGCTGACCTATCACCGGTCTATGCTACAATACCCGGCGGAACTACCCCAACTGGCTGAGCTACTGGAGTCTGAAACTGGGGAGCCATCTGCTTTGGAGTGCGAGTAGTAGGAGTCTGGGCTCCTTCTCTAGCCTGAGAGGCGGCTGGTTCTATAGGAAATATGCCTTCTTGAGTGACACTCTCCATAAGGCCCACAAGACGGACGAGAGCATCCTGGAGTACCGGGGTGGCCATGAACCCCTATGGAACCTGAGCTGGCCTTGTTGGAACTATCTGGGCCGGAACCTCATCCTCATACTCTACCTAAGGCTCCACCGCAGGTACTGCTACTCGAGCTCTGGGCTGATCCCTTCCTCTGCCTCGGCCTCTAGCACGGGCTCGGCCTCTGCCCCTCGTAGGAGCTGCTACTGGGGGCCGCTGGTCAGCTAATGAAGCGGTACGTGTTCTCACCATCTGCAAAAAAACAGAGTGGAAGTTCAATTAGTATTGAGAAATCAAGTCACACGATAGGAAAGAATAGATGTAAAGTTTTTCCTAAACTCTGTAGTCTCTAGGGATAAGTACAGACGTCTCCGTACCGATCCCTCAGACTCTACCTCGCTTGTTTATGAATTGTAAGACCTAGGCAACCTAGAGCTCTGATACAAACTTGTCACGACCCAGATTTTCCACCTTCAAAAATCGTGATGGCGCCTACTCGTGAAAGCAAGCCGGCAGTTATAGTTTTAACTACCATTATTATTAACCAAACTAGGACAGATAATAGTTAAAACAAATAATTAAGAAATGCGAAATTGATATAATAGTGCCACAACTTAAGTACATAGCTATCCCATAGATCTGATGTCACAATCCACAAACGACTAAGATTTAGTAGAAATATAAGTCTGAAGGAAGTACAACTATTCTCAAAATAGAAGAGACAGAAGAAACAAAAGCAGGGAAAGGGGACTGCAGGCTCTGCGAATGCCAGCAGATCTACCTTAGTCTCCTTGGATTGAAGGTAGCAACCTCAAGCACTCACCAGGTACGGTACCAAAATTTGCACAAAAGTACAGAGTGCAGCATCAGTACAACCGACCCCATGTACTGGTAAGTGTCGATCCTAATCTCGGCGAAGTAGTAACGAGGCTAGGACACGACAACCATGTAAACATGTGGAGTTAAATCATATACTAGCAGAACAATAATAACAGAAGAGTAAAACATAAAGAGGGAAAGGGGAAACATGTTGCGGGAAATATCAAGTTCTAACAGTAATTCAACGGAGAAGAATAATAAACACTATATTTGTATCAATAGGAATAATGAAACAGTAACACGTGCACGACATCACCTTTCATGCTTTTACTCGCGTTCTCATCATAATAAGCAACAGAAATGGCACACATCACCCTTCGTGCATTAACTCTCATAATCATGGCACGACATCACCCGGTTTGTGCATTAACTCTTATAATCATGGAACGACATCATCCTTCGTGCATTAACTCTCACAATATTGGCACAGCATCACCCTTCGTGGATTAATACTCACAATATCGGCATGGTATCAACCTTCGTGCATTAATACTCACTTACAATATCATGCACGACATCACCCTTCATGCTTTACACTCATCCTCACCAAACAGTAGAACAATACATTCCGGCAAGGGAATCAACAATAGAAATAATAACATACCGGCAAGGGCATCAGGTATAACCAATCTCGTTTCAACAGTTAACTCCACGAAATAAGTCTCAACTTGAGTCAATACTCAACAACGGTCAATTACCAAGAAAATAGCACAAGTCTTGTTTAACATGGATAATCATCAATTTAAGCATGAATAGTACATAATAAGAGTCACAACAGTCGCAGTATAAGACTCACTGCATGCTCGACACCAATGCATAGATACTCGTCACCACACCAGTACGTCATACTCAACACAAACACATAGCAAATAATACCACAATACCTATTCCCTCAAGCTAAGGTTAGACCAAACACTTACCTCAATTCCACAGATAAAATCAAGCCTCAATTACCGCTTTACCTCTTAGTTCCACGTCCAATCCGCTTGAATCTAGTCATGATTTACTTAATAACATCAATAAATACTAAATAAATCAATTCTAATACACGAATATAGATTTCCCAATGTTTTCCCCAAAAAGTCAAAAATTAACCATGGGCCTTCTTAGTCAAAACTCAAAGTTCGAACCAAAACCCGATTACCCATTCACCCACGAACTCAAATATGCAATTGGTTTTGAAATCCGACCTCAATTTGAGGTCTAAATCCTCAAATTTTGAAATTCCTAATTTCTACCCAATACCACCCAATTTTTTATGAAAACCCCTATATTTTGAGATGAAATCATGAAAAAAGATGAGTTAGAAATCACTTACCTTTGATTTGGAGAAGTTTGGGTCTTTTAAAAATCGCCTAGGGATGTCTAAGGTTTGAAATTTTGAAGAATAAAGTGAAATCCCGTCCATAAGATGTTTTGATCAAGTGTAGATGTCACAATTGCGAAGCTCGCAAATGCGAGATAGGCTTTGCAATTGCGAACCTGCTGCATGTCTGCTCCTCTCGCAATTGCGAGCATTTTGTCGTAATTATGATGAGTGGCCCCTACCTGATGACTTCGCAATTGCAAAGGGAGGTTCGCTAATGCGACAAGGCAGGCCTGGGCTTATTCGCAATTGCAATAAAGCCCTCGCAATTGCCAAGCCTGACCTCGCAATTGCGAGATCAGAGCCTGCAACAATACCAGATGCAATAGCCAATTTTCTCTAAGTCCCAAAATACTCTGTGGCCTATCCAAATCTCACTCGAGCCCTCGGAGCTCCAAACCAAACATGTACACAAGTCTAAAAACATCATACGGACTTGATTGTGCGATCAAATCACCAAAATAACATCTTAAACAACAAATTTTCCTCATGAAATACATAACATAGCTCAAAATTTCTATTTTCTCAACCAAGGGTCCGATTTATATCAAACCAACTCCGATTCTTGCCAAATTTTATACATATGACCTAAAAATTATACTAAACTTATACATATGACCTAAATTTCACCACCTTATTTACATTCTGCATGGCAGAAAGATCGCCACCTTATTTACGTCCTTATTGACGTCCTACATTGCTGAAATATCGCCACCTTATTAACATTCTACATGGCTGAAAGATCGCCACCTTATTTACATTCTGCATGGCTGAAAGATCGCCACCTTATCTACATTCTGCATGGCTAAAAGATCGCCACCTTATTTACGTCCTGCATGGCTGAAAGATCGCCACCTTATTTACATTCTGCATGGCTGAAAGATCGCCAAATACTGCATCTCATGGGCTGAAAGATTGCCAAATTGTCCAAAGGCGTCATTGTTCGGAGGCACCATTTTCATAGCCCGATAACGCCATGTCATGGCCTTAGAACCCCGTTTTATCTTTTGGATATCATTATTCAAAGGCATCATAGTTCGGAGGCATCATTCTCATAGCCCGAGAGAATTATTTCATGGCCTGCGAATCCTTTATCATACGCTTCATGGCCCAGGACGTCATGATCTGACAACGTCATCCTAACCGTCCAAAGACAGCATTCATGGTTCGACGGGAACTTGCATCACGTTTAAAATTATGCACAATATATGCTTGTATTGCTCATTTGTAGGTAAACCAATGAGCAATGGCCATCTCAGCAGGAGCGATCCCGCTTCAGTTCCGCGTAGCCTTATTAGACCTTAACCATTCGTCCTGACCTGAATATTGCGTCCATTCTTGAAAAGGCCTCCATCGGCATATTCTGCCGACGGATCCTGAACATATGGCCTGATTCCTGTAAGACCAGGGATATGTAGGTAGCTCAGGAGCCAGAGCACGGCCAACCTCTTCAAACCACTTCGTTCGGTCAAAATTGGCCATCATATCTTTACCCGACAACTCTTTCATCCTTCCCGGGTAAAGAGGGGCAGCTGTTGATACCCAATTTTTCCTTGTATTTTTAAATATGCAAAATATCTTCAAAATAGCCTATATATGCATATAACTATATCCCAAGGTTACATTATTTTTCCTTAATTTTTCAAAGATTTTTAAATCAATTCACTGCCCTATTTTATCAAGAAAAACCCAATAATTATTTCCAAAATTATCATTTTGGTGATTTGTTTATTGGAGTCTCATGTTTACACTAAAATATATCTAAGATATATTTTTTTACATATTTTTTACAAATTTATTTAGTATTTTTAAGGTTAAAATTGCATAATTGCAATATTAGCCATTTTTAGGTTTAAATTCGTCTCATGTTTATAAAATGGGATCTTATATTTTTAAATTGATAATTATATATTATAAACCATTTTAGTGCTTTCAATTTGTTTTCAAAAATTTATTTACTATTTTCTATAAACTAAAGGAAAAAAGGGCTATTTAACTTGTAGCCAAATTTGGCTTTCAAATTTAGCCTAAAATCAAACAGAACCCAACCCAAATTAAACCAGCCCAATCGCCTAATTAAACCAGCCCAAAGTCCCAAGCCCAATCCCTTAATCTACCCGACCCAACCGGATTAAATCTTGACCGTTAATCAATTTTGATCAACGGCCCAGATTCGTTCTTACCAAATTAAACAAAACGACCCCCCAAACCCCTCTCATTCCTCACTCAACCAACTCTCATCTCTCTATCTCTATCTCTAGTTCTCTCTAGAACCTTCCCCCTCCCCCTCCGCTCTGATGAGCCTCACTTACCTTCTCCGGCCATTTTCTTGCCTGAATCCATGATGGTTTCACCACCAACCAGCCTTCTATGACTCCTCCACGCTTGGTTACCAAAGTCTCATGACCTGACCACAAAGAAGCCGGGTCCAGACCTTGCTTGATTCAAGTTCTATGGCCATCTCCGACCTTGCTCCGGCAAGCCATGTCTATTCGAGCCTGGCCTCGACTCCTCCTGCTTAGATCAACGACTATTCAAGCCTTTCTCACCTTTTGGGTTCCTCTGAAACCCTAGCATTTGAGGTTCTTCTGATTTCTTTAGATTTGTCCTAGATCCATACTTTCCCTGAAACTTTTAAACAATTTCTTGATATTTCTTTCAAAACTATGCTTTCAAAACCTTTATTTTTTCCGGTCTAGGATTTTTGAGTTATTTAGATGATTCTCTGATTTCCCTTTATCTCTTGTGTGTTTCTTCTACTATGTTTCTTTTGCTGTGTTCTTTGTGTGTCTCTTCTACTATGTTTCTTCTACTATGTTCTTGTTAAGCTTCTTCTACCATGTTCTTATCAATTTCCTCTACTGTATTTTTAAATGTTTCTCCTACTGTATTCTTATTAAGTTTCTTCTACTATGTTTCTCCCACTGTGTTCCTATTAGTTTTTTCTACTAGGTTTCTTATTAGTTTCTTCTACTATGTTTCTTTACTGTGTGTCGCATGTTGTTCTTTTACTATTCTTCTCATGAGTTCCCGCTACTGAAAGAGCATGGCAAAGGTCTCAGTTCCTTTCTGAGACCTCTGAACCTGTCTCGATTAGTATCTTTTTTCTTGATTACTTGTCCTCTCATCTCTACACTCGTTTGACGGTAAAAACCCTAGAATTTGGGGGTTCATCCGAGTTTTGAGACCATTGGCTATATGATTTGCTTGAACTTGTTTGATTCCAGAAACCCTAACTCCTTTAGACCTATTTCGAGTCTCTGAACTGAGTCTCGAAATCTCTATTTCTTTAAGCGATTCTGATTTTTCTACTAGACTTTTCTAAGGTCTTTATGCTGGACCCTTTGTATGTTATTTGATGCTATCTCTCTTCTACATTGCTAACCTATGTGACTACCATGATCCTACATGCTATTACCTACTGATTTTGCAATGGCATGACGTTTTTTTTCTTTGCCCTAAATTCAACCTAGCATATTTGTGTGCTCTTTATATATGCTGAAATCCCCTATAAAAATGGCTTTCAATTTTGATTGATTTTAGACTTCCTTTGTATAAATTTGATTGATTTCTTTCATTGTCTGCCGACTTCCCTATTACTCGATTTGTGTCAAAAACTTTCCTTAGCTTTTCTGACTTGGTTCATTCGTGGACCAATGATTACAAAAATCTCTGACCCCTTGATTTACTGTATACTAATTGATCCTTACCTTTTTTGTTTTAGCCGTGTATTTCAAAATTCCTCCCTTAATTAAACCCATATGTATTTACCCCTAATTGCCCACTTTGCACAAGATGCTTATTTTGATTTCTTTCCTTAAATAACTTTTACCGTTTATGTCTGAATTCCTTAATTAAAGGAAGTCTTGTATTGATTAATTTTTAATTGATATCCAGTTCCTTAATTGTTTTCTTACCTTATTTCTGCCTATTTTCAAACTATAAATACACGACTCTTTCATTAGCAAGAACAACCGTCATTCGTAGTCTTTCTGAATTTACACTTACACTCAAAAGTATTCCCTCTTGTTGCTTGTGCCATGGCCTGTTTACAAGACCTACTACCTGCTTTTCTTTATTTGCTTCTTTGAAAACTGGTATGTCCTAATTTAAGCTTTTTAGCACCACAACAATGTGTTTATTTACAGCTTTTGTATCCCTGTCTGCTTACTGCTTCTGTGTGGTTCAACATTACTGATATCTTTCTTCCTATTCTATTATGAATCCCAAACCCTTGCCCACCTTATGTGTTTAAACTATGGTTTGAGGCATGGAAATAATACAAGTTATTGTCCATGAATCAAACTTGATCCCTTTGGATCCTAGCCTCTAAATAGTGTGTTCTGGCAGGTTTGAGAGTACGCTAGAATCCTCCATTGTTGAGCATGCTTGAAGCCTGTCCTAGCCTAAGCAATAGGCTCTTCAAAATCTCCCTACCCCCCTGAACACCCTATGTGTGTTTATTAGTAGTTGTTTCCCTCTCCTTTTCCCCTTTAGTATTCTATTCTGCGCTTGCACACTTTCCTCCCCTTGAACACTTGAGGGCTGGACCTTCCACACAGTATTTGTCCTAATATGATAATACATTTGGGTATGAGCATTTTCCAGGAGTCCCTTAGATGCTCTTAGAAAACTTTGACACACTCAAATGGGAGAAAGGCCTTGGATCATCATCTCATGAAGTTGGTTTACCTCATATTTCAGGCACGAAGTCTGAATCAGGCTCTCCTTTGGTTGTACTTTTATTTATATTTTCTGATGTTTTTTTACTTTATTTCGGGATATAATAATTTGTAATAAACTCTTGGGGATGGCAAGTGGAAAGGGCGGGTAATTATGTATGCAAAAAAGGGTAGATACCATGTCTATAGGAATTTTGAATATGCATATAGAAATCATGCCTATAGGTGTTTGGAAATCTACATTTGCAAATGCATATAGAAATCATGCCTATAGGTGTTTGGAAATTTGCATATGCAAATGTATATAGAAATCATGCCTATAGTTCCTTTTGGATTCTGTATATCCTACATTCATATAGAAATCATGCCTATAGGATTGTCTAACTCTGCATGTTCAATTGCACTTGGATATCATGTCCATAGGTCTTAAGCAAAAATCATCATCTAGATATCATGTTCATAGGTTTAAAATGAGTCTTCAATATTTTTATACCATGTCTACAAGGTTCAAAATCAACTACGCGTAGAAAGAATGTCTATAGGAATTCCTAATCGAATTTGAATCGCTTCATTCACATATAGAGCTTCGATTAGCAGTAAGGGGTACCATCAGTTGCAGAACTTATCCTTCGTTAAAACTTGCCTTTCTTTTAATAATCTGACTGCCCCTTTTTAACCAGTACGTATTTAGTTATTTTAGACCTTGTTATTTCATAGCTTTCCGAATTCAGTATATACCATGCCTATAAGATCCTTGTCCAACTCTTAGGCAAGCCTTAGGGTAAAGTTATAAGCTAAATCTGTTCTATTAACTATAACCAGCAGATAGGCCTGATTCGGGTTTCTTATCTGAATTGTGTAATAAATCAGTCTGCCTCAACCTTTAAGTTCTTTCATGTTTAGTATCTAATCAGACCCTAAGAAGTATGTGTAAGTCATGCTAATTATGTGCTTCATTGTTTAAAGGGGGTATATCTGAGCCTTTTGCTTGTTATGTGCTTTCCCCCCCAACTTGATATACATGTTTTGTGTGATGCCTTAGAATTTTGCCTTTGAAACTGCAAATAAGCCTAACATCCCTCACCTTTAGGATTAGTAGTCCTAAATGCCTCCGGGACTGATAGGATTGGGTCGGGTAATAGCATGCAATAAGTAATCGAGACCATTCCGCGCTCTAATACCCTAACAGGGTGGGAAGGGTAGATATGGATATGATGACCACACGATAATGTCACGTGTAGCCCCTCATTGAGGAGTGATTACCAGGCATTGTGTGGGGTGATCCATATTATTAATAAACCTAGGACCCCCCTTTCCCTTTGTTTCTTTGTTTCTTCTAAAGATTTCAAACTATTACTTTTAAGAAAAAACCAGCTTTCTTTTAGTTCTTTCCAACTTTGTTTATTTGTAAACAATTATGTGAAAATCCCCTCTTATTTGATGTTTCATTTACCTACATGTTATTTGCACCTAAATTCGCAACAATAGTCTGGTCGGGAACCACACTAGTGGATCCTGAGGGGTGCCGAACACCTTCCCCTTGGGATAATTTCAAGCCCTTACCCAATATCTGGTTATTCAAATCAAACCCTCTTGGTGTCCTAATGCACCCTAATCATTAGGTGGCGACTCTTCAAGTCAAACCCAGTTCCCAAAAGGAATGAGTTGCCCTCTCAAATGTCATAAACCCAATTTCGCACGGAAAATGGGGCGCGGCAGCATGGCGACTCTGCTGAGGATTTTTCTTAGGCTTTTACCATTTCAGACTATTGTTGTGATTTTACACTTCTTTATATGTCTTTATTTGTTTAATGCCTTTAAGTATCTGATTCCCTCTTCAACTACAAAACTGACTTGTCTTTTTGTTTCTTCCCTTTATTCTTTTCCTTTACTGCTTTCCCTTACTACTACTTTAAATTATGAAAAAACTGTTGTATTTACTGCTTTCCTAATGTGCAAATACATGACAACCTGCTTTAATTGTTGCATAATTATGCTCAACATCATATTCCAGTCGTGCCAAAATAAATCCCATAGCAACACTTACAATGAGTGGTTGCGCTCTTCTGATATTATCACCCCCTAAATCCGGAAAAGGCGTATTTGTGGTAAAACCAGTTGATCAACGGTGTAGTTGACGGTTCTGTGCCTTTCTCCCTTGAGTTGTCCGCTTAAAGATACCAGTCTAAAACCCCATAGAAACCTTACTTTATATAAACTGTGCATGCATCATGGTCAGCCTAGCCGAGTCAGTTATCTTGTCCGCATAATGACTCTTTAAGATAGCCTTGTCCAAAGTCCACTGGGTTTCCCTAAAACCCAAACGGACATTATCACGTTCTGTGCATTTATTTGGAGAACTAAATGCTTTATGCTAATTGTTGATGTTAACTAGTCTAGTCTGGCGGGGGTAAGGGCCTAACCTTGTTTGTCTTGCAGAAAATGAAGAGCGAGGTCCCCAGTTTCGGTATGGTTAGCACGCCCCCACTCTTGCTAGACTGGTGGAGGAGTCTTCCATCAGATGACCAAATAAATGAGTGGAAAGAGTGGGCCGCCAGAGCTAGCGAAAAGTTGGAATATCTAGAATATAGTCTGCTGGAATTAGAAAGAAAAGTGAGGAACAGAGTCACCGACTACCAGAACACTGAGGGAAATGAAGGAGAACACCTGGAAAAGGCATTTTTACTGGTGAACCTACGTGAACTGGAGGATTTGATAAACGAGAGCATTCAACCTGAGGAAGGTCCTTCTGGGACAAAATAGATAGGAGTTTTCTTTTGCTTTAAGAAATGTAATAAGGCCAACGACCACTAGTGATATTTTATTTCCTGTTATTTAGTGTCGATTTGGGATTCGTATACTTTTTATCAATAAAATGAGGCATTTAACATTCTATGTTCTCCAAATTAACTTGTCGCTAGGCCTACCTCGGGCACAAAGAGGTTCCCAAATAGGACACGATTTACATTGTTGCACTATGTGTTTAATATCTCAACATTTTCTTATAATCCTCACTAACTTGTTACCTTTTTGTTTTTACTTTTTGTCTATTTATTCCCCTCCCCAAAGTTTAGTTCGCGCACTCTGGTAACATCATCTTATTAAACGAGATCCAGGGGCCCTCCATCCACTCCTCCTCTTAGTCCTGTCAGAAACAAGAACAAAGGGAAGATGGAAGATCTAAACAACACCAGAAAGGAGAACTCAACTGAACGGGTAGAGGTCACTCATGGTCATGGTACTCTGGTTCCTAAGGAAAGTGCATCCCAGCTTGAACAAAAACTACTGAAATTCCAAGAAGAGCTTGATCAAGTTCGGAATCTGGCAAATCTGTCATTTTCCCTCGCCACTCCAAATGTTAATTTCCCAAACGCTCAGAACCCACACCTCCATAAAATATCGCAAAGACACAAAACCATCCTGCTCCTCACCACCACTACAGCACCTGCCATACTTCCAACAAAACTCCACTGCTCATCCCGGAACTCAAAAACTCCACAAATGACTACTTTCACACCCATCATAACACCCCCATCCACGTGGAGACCATGCCACACTCCACCCAACCCATTTCAAGCGCACCCAAGTCTGATGATAAGGACTTGCTCATCAGGAATCTAGCTGAAGACCTCAAGAAATTGACTAGCCAGATTCAAGGCGTCGAAGGAAGTAAAGGAATTGATGGGTTGAACTATGAAGATCTTTGCATACAGCTCGACGTTGAACTGTCCAAGGGATACAAACCTCCTAAGTTCGAGATGTTTGATGGTACGGGGGATCTGAGAGTACAGTTGAGAACATACTGTGACAAGCTGGTTGGAGTAGGGAAAGACAAGAAAATCTGCATGAAGCTGTTCATGAGGAGTCTGAAAGGAGATGCTCTATCTTGGTACATTAGCCTAGATCCGAAGAAGTGGTCAAGTTGGGTAGGCATGGCATCTAATTTTATGGACAGGTTCAGGTTCAACACGGAGAATGCACCGGATGTGTTCTACATTCAGAATCTAAAGAAGAAACCTATAGAAACGTTTCGCGAGTATGCTACTCGCTGGAGATTAGAAGCTGCTAAGGTCAGACCTGCTTTAGAGGAAGAACATATGAACAAATTCTTTGTCCGGGATCAGGACCCGCAATATTATGAAAGGCTGATGTTGATTGAGAACCATAAATTTTTTGACATTATCAAGCTGGGAGAAAGGATCGAAGAAGGCATCAAAAATGGTATGGTTACAAACTTTGAGGCCTTGCAAGCTACCAATAAGGCCTTACAGTCTGGTGGTGTGTCCAATAAAAGGGAAGTAGGTGCCCTAATGGTTGCACAGAGAACCAAATCCCCTATCAAATACCAAGACTACCCAATGCCTCACTCACATACCAGCCTACTCCAAACTACCAAGCGCCTTCACCCTCTTACCAAACCTAATCACCCACTTATCAATCACCTTCACCTCCCACATATCAGCCTATTTCACCCAGATACTCCCAACCTGCAATGTTTACCAAGCCTACAATACTCAACCATCCCACTATCAATCACTTCTACACACCAAAACCTCCCAAGACCTCAACCAAATTTTGACTGCCGACCTCCTAAACTGTATACAGCCATCGCTGAACCTATTGACCAGTTGTACGAAAGACTCAAAGCTGTCGATTATTTCACCCCTATCCCTACCATAACCTTTGAGAACCCTTCTCAATGGGTCAATCCAAACAAATCCTGTGCATACCATTCCGGCATGAAGGGACACACATCGACGAATGTCGTTCTCTGAAAGACAAGATCCAGGCTTTGTCAAACCTCCTTTTTGCGCGCCCGCCCCGAAGGGTAGAATGCGTGGGCAGAGTTTTTTCCAATTTAAGTGACAATATTCGAAATGGGATTATTTATTTAATTCAGAGTCGCCACTTGGGAAAGGTTTGGCTTTTGGTGTCCCAAGTCACCGGTTTATCTTGAATCCCAAATCGAGGAAATTTTCGACTTTTCCAAATGAAGTCTGCGAACCAGAAATTCTAAGTAAGGAATTCTGTTGACCCGAGGGAAGGTGTTAGGCACCCTCGAATCCCGTGGTTCTAGCACGGTCGCTTAAATTGTTATAATGGCTAAATATCTGATTTAAATACATGTTGTGACTTATGTGCTTTTATTAAGTTTAAACCGCTTTTATTATTATCATTTATTTTTATAGAATTGCAACGTCGTGAAAATGCATCTCGAACCACGTCACAATCAATGCACCCGTAGTTGTTAACACATTTCGACTCCGTTGAGATTTGAATTTGGGTCACATAAATGCGCACCCGAATTTAGGAATGTAGTTTAATTAAGTCGCGCCTAAAGAGTCTAGTGCATTATTAATTGTAGGAAGCCGTGAAATTCACTAAACGGCCTATCCTAAATTCTAAATATTTATTATGATTATTTATTGAGGGCCCCGCAATTTTGCATTTTTTATTTGGCGAGGCTCGCCTCTATTTTAGAAAAGGATATCCTAAAGTGGCTACATTTCTAATACATTTGTCCCTAAAACTAAAAGAAAAGGAACATGCTAATTTAACTATATGCTTTGCCTAATCCGGATTCTTATCAATTCTTGATTAATTATTTACAAAATGGAAGGATGTCATAACTTGTGAAACATACTTCAATTGGACAAAGAAATTACATTCGAGATTGACCCAATGTTATACTTGCGTCCAAACGTTTCTTGAATTGAATTTAACTAGACTTATTGAGGCCGAATTAAGGGAATTAACCATTATGTCTCATTCGAACGCGCTTCTATATGCTGCCTAGCGGGTTGTGAAAAAAAAAAGACTAAAAAAACAAGGAACATTTGTGCAAGATGGAAATATTCTATTCAATGCATGTCATTAGTTAAACGGGAATCCAGTCGAAAAATCTATACCAATTGTCCATGCCTTCTGTATATTGTACCATTACATCTTGTACTAACAAACAGCTATAAACTAAGATGCAAGAGGCTAGAACTTGATTAAGTATTTATCTAGCTAATCTTTCATTACCGAATCACACTAATCAATTTATACAACAGAAGTCAGTATACCACGAGCATTACAAAACAGACATCTAAATTTTCTTCAAAACTCCTTTCATTTCATGCTTTTGAACTATTACAGTTAACACCAAAGTGGAATTTGAAATGTGTACCTGGAAACACTGAAAATGCAAAGGAGAAGAGGAAGAAGATGGGGAAATCAGCAACAGCAGGAAACAGAATTAACAGTAGCAGCAGGACATAAGATAGCAGCAGCAAACAGGGAACAGAATAACAGCAGCAACAACACACAAAACAAATGGAGTGGGATCAAGACCTCAACTGGGAATACTCAACTAGACCAAGTCTTCGAGTAAAACAACAACAACCAAGCAGACTCAGCTGGGATTTGGAAGAAATCAGTGTTGCACAAACAGGTCAAGACTAGTGAAGTCAAGAAAGCAATCAAAAGAATGTAATTTCTAATCCTGCTTATCTGTATGTGTGTGTGTATATGTATCTCTCAACGTGTATTATCGATCTCCCTCCTTCAAAAATGTCTCACAGTCTGCCTCCCTCTGTATGTCTGTCTCTCTATCAGATTTCTCTATCCCTGTATGTATTTCCAACTCCCCTTTTATAAGCCTAAACCTCAGCCCTTTAACAGCCTGTTAGACCCCAAAAGAACATCCCTCCCATGTGCCCTCTCCTTTTCAGTTCCACTTAGTTATTTAAATATTAACCCCCATCAACATTCCCTGGCAGATTTAACCTTTAAAAGTTTTAATACTTCTTAAACTAAAGCAAAGTATGGGCAGTAGAATATATCTGACAGCATATGCTGTCAAACCATTTTTAAATCCAAAGTTCTTTTATGCAGGAAACAGGCTGTGCACAATGCACCTGCTTCGCACAAGTGCACATGCCATCAACTCAGATTTCAATTAACAATCTACCCTCAAATTCAACTATAGCAACTATAAGTGAACCTACTTGATCCTTACTTTGATTCAAACAAAGTTGCAGCAAGCAACAGGTGCAATCGTTAACATTTGAACTACTGAAATTAATTGACGACATTTGTCGACTCGACTATACTAGTTATAACTCATACAGTCGTAACCAAAAATCAAACATTTAACAGTATCGACACATGATTCGAATTATACTGACTGAGCAAAGTGGTATTCGAGGAACCAATTGCTCAGTCAACATTTGAAGCTCAATTATTGCACAACAAATACATACATACACGCTTATCAGAACAAGTAGAAGAAGATACTTAATCAAACGACAAAGGTTCAGGCAAAGTGGACAGGGCATAGTTGATAAAATTTGGGGACAACCATTACACAACAACAATAACAGCCTTTCAAACAAACATGGATTAAAGAACAAAGAAAAGAGAACAGAACTCACCTCAAATCCCGAAAAATCAAAACCTTAAACTCGGACTCGGTCAGGCCTTTCTTAAGGCTGAACGGACTTTAATCGAAGTGTTTCTCAGATGAGAAACACCTCGATTAAGGTCCATTAGACCTTAATTTCTTTGGCTCGAACAAGACACGGACCAGTGATGAGGAACCCTAAGGTTCGAAAACTAGATCCGGGATTCATGCTTCCCTGGTCAGATTCGGACCAAACTAAGTATGGTTTGGTCACGAAGGGGGTCTGGGGAGTGTCTGGTATGAATTTAGGGCAGATCGGTGTAGATTAGGTTCCGACTCGAATCTTCAAATGAAGATTCGAGAAGGTAGGATAGGATTCGAGGTGTGTGGTTGATAGATTTGGGTTCAGGACGGTAAGGGGGTTCTATGGTGTTAAGGGCGAGGTCACCGGCGTTCATGCCGCCAGCTTTCATGGAAAAGGTATGCAGGGGCGGCTAGGGTTTGGAGGGTTGGGGTCTTGGTGAAGACGACCTAAAGCAGGGGGGTTTGGATTAGGGAGCGGGGTAAAGGGGGAAGGGTTTATATACGGGGTGGATGCATTGATCTCAACCGTTAGATCAATCTAGATCTACGGTCTGGATCCTAGGGCTTAAGTGGAATGGTGTCGTTTCGAGGGTAAAGGTTTTGGGTTGGTCCGGGTGGGAACGGGTCGGGTTCCTTAGTGGGTTATGGGGAATCGATCTTGACCGTTGATCAATTTGAGATCAACGGCCCAGATCGACCTGGATTAACACGACGTCGTTTGGACGCTCTGGTGTTTAGCTGGGACTGGACCGGGTAGGCCTGTTTTTTGTACATTGTTTGTTTGGGCCAATTTTAATAAATTGGCCCAATCCGGAGGAAGAAAGGATCTTTTTATTATTTTTATTTCTTTTTCTTATTTATTTTAAAAACAAAACTAAGCAAAAATCAAATTAAAATTAAATACACACTCAATACAATTATTTGCACACACACTAAAATATTTCAAAACAGGTAAAATCAAACAAAATAAAATCACGGACGAAGATGCCTATTTATGATTTTCTATTTAACGACCGGATTACGGTTCGAATTATGCATGACACACACATTTTTTGTATTTTGTTTTAATAAAGTAAAAATGGGCAAAAATCATAAATAACCAACAAAGTGCCATGTAAAAATCCAAAATTTGTACAGCAGGGCCAATTATTATTATTTTTTTATTTCTTTTGGAGCGATTGTCGTGCGAAACAAAAATCACGTGCTCACAGCTGCCCCTCTTTGTTCGGAAACACGAAGAGCTTTCGTGCAAAGATAAAGTGAGCATGTATGAGCGATTTTTGCCTATGGACCACTCCGTATGAAGCATGTTTTTGAAAGATCTGACCGAATCTTGCTTCAAAGATTTCCTACATATCCTGGGCTAAACAGGAATCAGGTCAATGTAGTTCGAGAAGTTTTGGTAGCTGGGACTACCATGGGACTGCAATGCTTGCTGCTACTGCTGCTGCTGTTGTCACTGCTACGTCACTGACCGCCTTATTACAACCAAACGAAAATTGGAAACTGAACTAACTACTTATATGCATGTCAACTGCTAGTTACAAGATTCCTATCTATGATTCTTTTACGACTTGATCTTGGGTCTTAGCTGATTCTGCTTGTAGACTCCGATCTGAATCTTGATGCTTGCGAGTTGCGGCGACTTGTTTAATCTCTGGGATACTGAGTGAGACGCGATTGGCAGGGTTCAGGACCTTAACCAAATGTTGGAGTCAATTTGCCTTCCATTTACTCCGATATCTCGGGACATCTTCTCTCTTTTTCTTCTTTTTCTTCGCTAATTCCGAACCAGGACTCATCTCGTAGGTCATTTCGATCCATGTGGCTCGAGGTTAGACCTGCGGGAGAAAACAAACAAACGAACGAAATTTTCTGCCCTAGTTTCACTAGGAAAATTTCGTTAATTATTCGCCAGGAAGTTCATAAAATTGATGAAGGAAGATAAAAATGTTCAGTTCAGGGTTGGAGCCCTAATACCGACTAGCTGGGGAAAGGTTCAGCTTAGGGTTTTAAAACCCTAATGCCGAACAAAGGAAAAATTCAGTTTAGGGTTTTAAAACCCTAATGTTGATTGCATGGAAAAGCTCAGTTTAGAGTTTAAAACTCTAATGCTGGCTAAAAGGAAAAAGTTCAGTTTAGGGTTTAAAACCCTAATGCTGACTAAAGGAAAAAGTTCAGTTTAGGGTTTAAAACCCTAATGCTGACTAAAGGAAAATTCAGTTTAGGGTTTAAAACCCTAATGCTGATAGCATGGAAAAGCTCAGTTTAGGGTTTAAAACCCTAATGCTGGCTGAAAGGAAAAAGTTCAGTTTAGGGTTTAAAACCCTAATGCTGACTAAAAGAAAAATTCAGTTTAGGGTTTAAAACCCTAATGCTGATTGCATGGAAAAGCTCAGTTTAGGGTTTAAAACCCTAATGCTGGCTGAAAGGAAAAAGTTCAGTTTAGGGTTTAAAACCCTAATGCTGACTAAAAGGAAAATTCAGTTTAGGGTTTAAAACCCTAATGCTGATTGCATGGAAAAGCTCAGTTTAGGGTTTAAAACCCTAATGCTGGCTGAATGGAAAAAGTTCAGTTTAGGGTTTAAAACCCTAATGCTGACTAAAGGAAAAATTCAGTTTAGGGTTTAAAACCCTAATGCTGATTGCATGGAAAAGCTCAGTTTAGGGTTTAAAACCCTAATGCTGGCTGAATGGAAAAAGTTCAGTTTAGGGTTTAAAACCCTAATGCTGACTAAAGGAAAAATTCAGTTTAGGGTTTAAAACCCTAATGCTGATTGAATGGAAAAAGTTCAGTTTAGGGTTTAAAACCCTAATGCTGACTAAAGGAAAAATTCAGTTTAGGGTTTAAAACCCTAATGCTGATTGCATGAAAAAGCTCAGTTTAGGGTTTAAAACCCTAATGCTGGCTGAATGGAAAAGGTTCAGTTTAGGGTTTAAAACCCTAATGCTGACTAAAAGGAAAATTCAGTTTAGGGTTTAAAACCCTAATGCTGATTGCATGGAAAAGCTCAGTTTAGGGTTTAAAACCCTAATGCTGACTAAAAGGAAAATTCAGTTTAGGGTTTAAAACCCTAATGCTGATAGCATGGAAAAGCTCAGTTTAGGGTTTAAAACCCTAATGCTGGCTGAATGGAAAAAGTTCAGTTTAGGGTTTAAAACCCTAATGCTGACTAAAAGGAAAAATTCAGTTTAGGGTTTAAAACCCTAATGCTGACTGCATGGAAAAGCTCAGTTTAGGGTTTAAAACCCTAATGCTGACTAAAGGAAAATTCAGTTTAGGGTTTAAAACCCTAATGCTGATTGCATGGAAAAGCTCAGTTTAGGGTTTAAAACCCTAATGCTGGCTGAAAGGAAAAAAATTCAGTTTAGGGTTTAAAACCCTAATGCTGACTAAAAAGAAAATTCAGTTTAGGGTTTAAAACTCTAATGCTGATTGCATGGAAAAGCTCAGTTTAGGGTTTAAAACCCTAATTGTGATTGCATGGAAAAGCTCAGTTTAGGGTTTAAAACCCTAATGCTGGCTGAAAGGAAAAAGTTCAGTTTAGGGTTTAAAACCCTAATGCTGACTAAAAGGAAAATTCAGTTTAAGGTTTAAAACCCTAATGCTGATTGCATGGAAAAGCTCAGTTTAGGGTTTAAAACCCTAATGCTGGCTGAAAGGAAAAAAATTCAGTTTAGGGTTTAAAACCCTAATGCTGACTAAAGGAAAATTCAGTTTAGGGTTTAAAACTCTAATGCTGATTGCATGGAAAAGCTCAGTTTAGGGTTTAAAACCCTAATGCTGACTGGAAGGAAAAATTCAGTTTAGGGTTTAAAACCCTAATGCTGACTAAAAGGAAAAAGTTTAGTTTAGGGTTTAAAACCCTAATGCTGACTAAAAGGAAAAATTCAGTTTAGGGTTTAAAACCCTAATGCTGACTGCAAGGAAAAGCTCAGTTTAGGGTTTAAAACCCTAATTGTGACTGGAAGGAAAAATTCAGTTTAGGGTTTAAAATCCTAATGCTGACTGCATGGAAAAGCTCAGTTTAGGGTTTAAAACCCTAATGCTGGCTGAATGGAAAAAGTTCAGTTTAGGGTTTAAAACCCTAATGCTGACTAAATGGAAAAAGTTCAGTTTAACCCTAATGCTGACTAAAGGAAAAATTCAGTTTAGGGTTTAAAACCCTAATGCTGACTGCATGGAAAAGCTCAGTTTAGGGTTTAAAACCCTAATGCTGGCTGAATGGAAAAAGTTCAGTTTAGGGTTTAAAACCCTAATGCTGACTAAAAGGAAAATTCAGTTTAGGGTTTAAAACCCTAATGCTGATGGCTGGGGACAAAGTTCGAGAATACTAAACGATCTATATTTTTTTTGAGTTTTCTTGTTTTAATAGAAGATAAAAGGGAGTTTCGTGGAAACTTACCTTTCGAGTGAATTCATCATTGCCGAAGTACTTCCTGTACCCGTGTACCTTCTTCTTTGGGCGACACCTGCTTCTTGCACGGTTGTCTTGGATTAGACCTATTTCAACCTTTCAGACAAAGAATCATTTGTTAGTTCGGAAATGACGGTCGGTTTGGTGACCTTGATCGTTCCCAGTTGCTTTCTTGCGTCTTTGTTTCTGTTGGGAAGTTTCGCCATTGATTTGATTCGAATGGCGAAACCCTTTGGACTGCTCAGGCTTGTATTTCCAGATTCTGCGATGATTTGCCTCGTAAGGCCTCTTTTTTTTTGTTTTTTTTGTCCCATTTTGATTGGAGGTTCTCAACGGGGATTTTATTGGAGGTATTCTGCGGGCATTTGTGCAAAAGGAACCTCTGTGGGGGGAATATTTACAAAGTGGATTCTTTGTGCGGATTCTGTACAATGGGGTATGCTGGGTATTTTGTTTCAAAACGAGTTTCCCAGGGTTTGTTGGGGTAAGCTTGTTGGGGAATATTTACAGGGGACTCGCTGGGGATGTGCTGAGGAAATTCTAACGGGGATTTTTTTTCATATTGGGGAGACTCTGTGGGAGATTGTACAAAAAGAGATACTCTGTGGGGATTTGTACAGGGGGAGACTCTGGGGGGATTTGTCCGAAGGCGGACTTGCTGGGGAAGATTTCAAGATTTCTCTCTTTCCTCTTTACTCTAAGACACCATCAAACGTCATGATTCATCAGGCTTGGGCAATCGTACCAACGAGATGAGGCGCTTTCCTTCATGAGACGGGATTCCGTGCAAACAAACCTGCCACCTGCCCTTTCCGGTGTGTCCTGGACTTGGGTTTAAAACACAAAAGGGATTCGAAAGAAACAAAGAAAGGAGAAAACAAATCAGAAAAAGAGTGTCCTTTTCAGGACGAGAAAGACTTATCTGAGGAAGATGACGCTGTCTTTAAATGACATGACATGCTCTTTGGACTGGACGTCTGACCTTCTAAGAACTTGCGTTTTCCTGAACCAGAACGGATCTTGTGATTCCAAACCGGTGGCACTTTGCCGAGACCTCCTTGGGGTGGAGTCATTCTTTTTCGGCCAACAGCGCCCTTTGCGGGTTTTCGCTGGCTGACCTCTCTCATTTCTCTTCCTGTCATCGCTTGATAGCACTCTTTACGAGTTTTTACTAAACAAGCTCTCTCATTTTGGTTTCTCTACTCCCGTCGCCTCGTGGTGCCCGAAGGTTTTCACCGCAGAGACTCTCTCATTTTATCTCTCTCAATTCAGAGTGTGCTGGTCTCCATTTGTGACGCTTATTGGTTCTCCACCACATTTGGTAATTGATTTGAAGGCTTGTGCTTGGTAAAGAGAAGTAGATGATACTAACTTCTCAACTGCTCGACGTGCCCCAGTTTCAATTTCAGGGTGAATGGGATTTTATTGTTGGTGTGACTGAACCTCAGGGAGAGGCTGCCTACGTATCCTTTCGGAATCAAGTCAAACGTAGTTCAGGCCTCAATCAAATTTTGTTTTTTTTTTCTTTTCTTTTTCTTCTTTTTTTTCTTTTTGTAGAGAGGATTGAGTAGTGTTTGGGAGTAGTGGGGGATAAAACCTTCGCCATTTTCAAATGTGTCAGGACCACTTGGAGTATGATCTAGACGTAGTATCTCTTGACTGCATCTGCATTTACTGCTGTGTCGGGGTCATTTCCTTCGATATCACCTAAATACAGTGCTCCTCTCGGCAATATCTTCCTTACGATGTATGGGCCTTTCCAATTTGGGGCAAACTTTCCTTTTGCTTCTTCATGATGCGGCAGAATACGCCTCAGTACCAGCTGACCTACTTCGAAATTCCGGGGTCGGACTTTCTTGTTGTAAGCACGGGCCATCCTTCGTTGGTATAACTGTCCGTGACAAACTGCGGCCATTCGCTTTTCATCAATCAACGTCAATTGCTCTAACCGAGTCTTGACCCACTCGCTGTCCTCGATTTCTGCTTCGACAATGATTCGAAGCGAAGGAATTTCTACCTCTGCCGGTATTACAGCCTCGGTCCCATAAACCAAAAGATAAGGAGTCGCTCCCACCGATGTGGGTACCGTAGTGCGATACCCCAATAATGCAAATGGTAACTGCTCATGCCACTGTCGGGAACTTTGGATGGTCTTCCTCAAAATCTTCTTGATGTTTTTGTTTGCCGCTTCCACAGCACCATTGGCCTTTGGCCGATAAGGCGTGGAATTCCTATGCGTTATCTTGAATTGCTCGCATACATCTCCCATCAAGTGACTGTTCAAGTTTGCTGCGTTATCTGTAATGATAGTCGCAGGAATACCGAAGCGACAGATAAGATTTGAGTGTACAAAATCCACCACAGCTTTCTTAGTGACCGACTTGAGAGTGACAGCCTCTACCCATTATGTGAAGTAGTCTATGGCAACCAGTATAAACCTGTGTCCGTTCGAGGCCTTTGGTTCAATTGGTCCAATGACGTCCATGCCCCAAGCGACAAATGGCCAAGGTGCGGACATGGGATGCAGTTCCGTGGGAGGTGCATGAATCAAATCACCGTGCACCTGACACTGATGACATTTCCGAACGAAGCTAAAGCAATCCTTTTCCATGGTCATCCAGTAATAACCTGCTCTAAGGATTTTCTTCGCTAAGACATACCCGTTCATGTGAGGTCCGCACACACCTGCGTGTACTTCGTGCATGATCTTTCTCGCTTCCTCGATATCGACACATCTTAGGAGATTGAGGTCCGGGGTCCTCTTATATAACAATTCACCGCTCAAAAAGAAACCACTTGCATGTCGCCTAATGGTCCTCTTTTGATCTCCAGTAGCGTGCTCGGGGTATTCTTGCGTCTTCAGGAACCTCTTGATGTCATGGTACCAAGGCTGCGTATTTGATCCCGCCTCGATTACACTGCAGTAACCGTGTCTTTCCTTGATTTGGATTTCCAAAGGATCGACGTGGGCGTTGCCCGGGTAGGGTAGCATTGAAGCCAAAGTAGCAAGTGCATCTGCCAGTTCATTGTGACACCTCGGAATGTACCTGAATTCTATTGATGTAAAGCGCTTGCTGAGGTCCTCCACATGTTGTCGGTATGGGATAAGTTTGACATCCCGAGTTTCCCATTCGCCTTGAGCTTGCCGGATGATCAGGTCAGAATCTCCCATAATCAGTAAGTCTTCGACATCCTGATCGATTGCCATATGCATGCCCATAATGCAGGCTTCATACTCAGCTGTATTATTTGTGCAAAAGAAACGAAGTCTAGCTGTGGCGGGATAATGCTGACCGGAAGGCGAGATCAATATTGCCCCAATCCCTACACCCTTGGCGTTCACGGCTCCGTCAAAGAACATCTTCCAAACATGAGCTTCCTCCGAGATCACTTCTACGGTGTTTACCTCTTCATCTGGAAAGTAGGTATCCAATGGCTGGTATTCCTCATCGACCGGATTTTCGGCCAAATGATCTGCTAACGCCTGGGCTTTCATTGCCGTGCGAGTGACATAAACTATGTCGAATTCCGTAAGCAAGATTTGCCATTTAGCCAGTCTCCCAGTAGGCATTGGTTTCTGAAATATATACTTCAAAGGATCCAACCTGCTTATGAGGAATGTAGTGTGGGCTTGGAGATAATGTCTCAACTTTTGAGCAACCCATGTGAGAGCGCAGCATGTCCTTTCCAGCAGAGTGTATTTGGCCTCGTAGCCGGTGAATTTCTTGCTCAAGTAGTAGATTGCTTGCTCCTTCTTTCCGCTTACGTCGTGTTGCCCGAGGACGCAACCGAAAGAGTTCTCCAAGACTGTCAGATATAAGAAAAGTGGCCTTCCCGGTTCTGGAGGGACCAAGACTGCGGCATTCGAAAGGTATTCTTTGACTTTATCAAAGGCTTCTTAAAACTCAGTTGTCCATTTGATCGCCGCATCTTTCCTTAACAACTTGAATATGGGCTCACACGTGCTTGTCAGCTGGGCAATAAACCAACTGATGTATTTCAACCTGCCCAACAGACTCATCACGTCTTTCTTTGTTCTCGGGGGAGGCAAATCTCTGATAGATTTTATCTTAGTTGGATCTAGCTCGATTCCTCTCCTGCTTACAATGAAACCCAAAAGTTTGCCCGACGGAACTCCGAAAGCGCATTTGGCTGGATTTAGCTTCAAGTCATACTTCCTTAATCTCTCGAAGAATTTCCTCAAGTCTTGGATGTGATTATCCCGCGTCCTGGACTTGACTATCACGTCATCCACATACACCTCTATTTCCTGATGCATCATGTCATGGAAAATGGCAGTCATGGCCCTCATGTAAGTAGCCCCCGCATTCTTCAAACCAAACGGCATGACCCGGTAGCAGTAGGTGCCCCAAGGCGTGGTGAAGGCAGTTTTCTCGGCGTCCTCTTCATCCATCAGTACCTTATGATACCCGGCATAACAATCTACAAAAGACTGTATCTCGTGCTTGGCGCAATTATCAACGAGGATGTGGATGTTGGGCAGCGGGAAATTATCTTTAGGACTTGCTCTATTCAAATCTCGGTAATCTACACATACTCGAGTTTTCCCGTCCTTTTTTGGTACCGGGACCACATTCGCCAACCATGTTGTATATTGGACTACCCGGATCACTCCTGTTTTCAGTTGCTTGGTGATCTCCTCCTTAATCTTGTCACTGACCTCAGTTTTGAACTTTCGTTGCTTTTGTTGAACTGGAGGACAATCAGGATGAATCGGCAATTTATGAACCACTAGATCAACACCTAGTCCCGGCATGTCATCATATGACCAAGCAAACACGTCTTTAAATTCAAAAAGAAGTTGAATTATCGCCTCTCGCGTTTTCTTGTCCGTGTGAATGCTTATCTTGGTCTCCCGGATTTCTTCCGGGGTTCCTAAATTTACCGGTTCAGTGTCATTCAGATTTGGCTTAGGTTTATTCTCGAAATATTCCAACTCTCGGTTTATCTCCCTAAAAGCCTCTTCCGCATCATATTCTGGTTCTGGGTTCATTAATTCGCAGTTAAATAACTCATTGTGATCTGTGCGTGAAGTCCGCAAGCATGTCATATTTAAAGACGCATTATTAGGACTGAAAAGAAAGATAAAAGGAAAAATAACAAAAAATTAGAACAAAAGAAAGAATGGGAAAGAAATGACGATTTTTTTTTTATTTTCTTTGGAAAGTTGGAAGACAACAATGTTTACAACTAGGGATTCAAAACAACAAAAAAAGAAGAAAACGTTCAAGTTATGTCCTGGAGATAACTTGTGACACAGGAAAGGTGGCATGACAGGTCTACCCGGACTTCCGTCTAGTCGGGAATGGCGTGGCCTCCCAGTTTTGAAGTTGGGCGCTCGACCCCATGTACAGCATCTCAGTAGTGCTTGCGCCTTCACCTGGTTGAACCATGTGGACCTCGTAGAGCATCTCTCTCATCGCCCCACATATCTCCTCGATTTCCTCAGCTGTGAAGATCTCATCATCTTCTTCTTCAGCGTACCTTGGCCTGATGAAAGTTGCATATAAATCTGGCAGTGGTCGAGGTAACTTCCAACCCTCATTTTTCCTTTTCTTTGCCCACTCTTCGTCTGCTGGAGTAGGTTTGAAACCTAGTCCAAAAGGTTTCTTGGTGACTGGCAAGGTAATGGGTTCTGTTATTCCCTGAAGGGTTCGTCCAAGCCCCTTCCCTGGTCTAAATCCATGCTGGATCATCTCTTTGGCCACCATAAACGAGGCGTTAGACAAGAAAGGCTGGGGGCAGGGTATTCCCTCTTCGTGCTGCTCTGCCAGTACAATCTCGAAAGCTTGATAGACCGTATGTTCACTTCCTTCTCTCGGTTCAAGGTACGAGATGGATGGGTCCCGATAAATGGCATGCTCATCTTCCCCGTGGACCACGATCTCTCGATCTTCATACTCGAACTTTACCATCTGGTGAAGAGTGGAAGGCACGGCTCCTGCCGCATGGATCCAAGGTCTGCCAAGGAGAAAATTGTAGGATGTGTCCATGTCGATCACCTGGAAGGTTACTCGAAATTCGACTGGTCCTATGACCAACAACAGGTCTATTTCTCCCATGGTATCTCTCTTGATGCCGTCGAAAGCTCTTACGCAGACATTGTTGGGTCGGATTCTTCCGGTCCCAATTTCCATTCTTTGTAGCGTGGAGAGCGGGCAAATGTCAACGCCTGAGCCTCCATCCAACATTACCCGCTTGACATAATAGTCTTCGCATTTAACTGTTAGATGCAAAGCCTTGTTGTGTGCTGCTCCTTCCGGGGGTAAATCATTCTTGCTGAAAGAGATTTGGTTGACGGCGAAGAATCTTTCTGTCATCCGCTCTAGTTGCTCCACCGAGGTTTCAACTGGTACATATGCTTCATTCAGGGTTTTCAGCAGGATCTTTTGATGCTCGGTTGACCTCATCAATAATGACAGCATGGATACTTGCTCAGGGTACTTGCGCAGCTGATCTATCACTTCGTAATCCGGCATTTTCATTTGTTGGAAGAACACTTCCGCTTCCTCAACACTCACGGGCTTCTTTGGCGGGAAGCGCCTTTGTGTGGCGTTGTTCAGTTCTTGGGTATTTGAATACCTTCCAATGAAAGTATTTTCTGGAAGTTCTCCCATGACCTCTTTACCTTTGTACATTACCAAAGTCTTTTGATAATTCCACGGCACTGTGGACGGGTTGGTCATTGGCTTTTGTGGCACGCGTCCGATAACCACTGGCTCATTCGGCCGAGGTGGTTGAATCGTCCCCCGGACCACATAGGCCCCTTTTGGCACGTACATAGGTTTTGTCTTTTTGATTCCGAAGTTCTGCGTCTTCTCAGCTTGACCTCGTGGTATGTAAAGAACTCCATCCTTTACCGGTACCACTTTCTTCTCCACCTTCTTTTCAGGCACTTTCTTTATAGCTTTGACCTCTTCCCCCTTTTCTGGTTTCTGGTCCATTTCGGGCCTCTTCCCCGTGTCGATAATGGCAATTATGGCTTTCAGAGCAGGGTCGAACTCTTTGTCTTCACAAATCATGCCGATCAGCGGCCCATTATTGTGAGCGGGCAATGGATTGTTAGTCACATTTGGGATCTCTTCGTCCCTTAGCACTATTTTCCCCTGCTCTATCAAATTTTCGACCACTCTTTTCAATGACCAGCAGTCGTTTGTATCATGTCCCTCGGCCCCTGAATGATAGGCGCATCTGACTCCGGCTTTGTAAGAAGGCGATGTTGGGTTTTGCCTCGTTTGGGGGATTGGTTGCAAGAAACCCAACTGGACTAGCTTAGGGAACAAAGTAGAGTATTGTTCACCGATGGGCGTGAAAGTCCGCCGTCGAGGTGGCTCCTGGGGGCGGAAGTTATTCTGCGGGGGTTGTGGGTTATAGTGGTTGCGGTAAGGAGGCTGATTTCTGGGAGGTGGAGCTGGGCCTCGGTTGGCTTGTTGTGGTGGATGGTTATAAGGTTGGGCATTCATGACCATATAAGGTTGATGAGCATATGCCAAATTTGAGTGGGGGTAGTAGTGTTGTGGGGCTCTTTCCGGAAAATGGGGCCTGGGATGACGATACTCCCTTGCTTCAGAGGCTGCCATAGTCGTTTCTTCCTTCTTCTTCCCCCTTGTCGTTCCTCCGGACCCGCTTTGGACGGCCTGGGAGGTTGCCCTTATGGCTGCTTGACTCAGAATCCTACCTGTTTTCAAACCATTTTCCACCATCTCTCCAATCTTGATTGCTTCCGCGAATGGCTTACCCATGGCTGACATCATGTTTTGGAAATAGTCAGACTCTTGAGCCTGGAGAAAGGTAGTGACCATTTCCACTTCATCCATGGGAGGCTTCACTCTCGATGCCTGTTCACGCCACTTAATAGCATACTCTCTAAAGCTTTCTGAAGGCTTCTTCTTCAAATTCGACAGAGAGTTTCGGTCTGGCGCAATGTCGATGTTATACTGGAATTGTTTTACAAAATCTCTGGCGAGATCATCCCATATATGCCATCGGGACATTTCCTGATCCATATACCATTCCGAAGCTATCCCTACTAGACTTTCCCCAAAATATGCCATTAGCAGTTCTTCTTTTCCGCCGGCTCCCCGCAATTGGTTGCAGTATTTCTTAAGATGTGCAATGGGGTCACCGTGCCCATCGTATTTCTCGAACTTGGGGGTCTTGAAACCCGTTGGCAGGTGCACGTGAGGGAACATGCACAGGTCGGCGTAAGAGACGCTCTTTTGTCCGCTCAATCCTTGCATATTCTTCAAACTTTGTTCAAGGCTTCTCATTCTCTTGGCAATCTCATTTTGTTCTGCAATTCTGGGGTTCTGATCCTGCCCAGGTGCAAGCTCGCACTGAGGCGGTAGAGGATTAGTGCTGTAGCGAACCTAGTTGGTTCCATTGAGAACAATGGTGCTTGGAATGCAAAAGAGGACGAGTCAAAGCTTGGCTTGTGTGTGGTAGGCTGTGCCGTAATCGGGCAAGGCGATGCAGTAAAGATGTTCATGCTTGCATCAGTGGATGACATTCGGGGATGAGGCTCAGAAGGCGATCCAGCAGAGAAGGCTGAGGTGGCTGGGTACCCGAATGGGGTAGCAGGATAATTTATGGGGACATTAGAAGTCCCACTTGACCTGGAGAATAATTCAGGGAATCCGGGGACGACACTTGGCGGCTCTTTCCCATTATTCCAGTCGTCCAGCATTTCCAACATGCGGAGCCGTAGGATTCTATTTTCCTCCGCAGTTGCGGATTCAGGTGTGAGGACGGCTGAGATCGAGCTCTCCTCGGAAACAGGGATTGTTTGCAATGGAATTTCTGAAGACATTTCCACACTTCCTTTTGACCTGGTGAAGTAAGTGTGAGTACTGCTTCTGGTCCTAACAACAGGTAGTTGAACACTTCTCCTTGACCTCGTGAAGTATGAGTGCGAGGCCAGACTTTCACCAAACCAACCGTCTTCCGAAAAACCCTGAAATGTACTCAATGACAAACGCACGGTTAATTTGTAGCAAATAACAGATAGTTAATCTCACGTTGGGCATGATGCACCTATACAGTTAAGTGGATTACTATATGTTTGCTACGAGAGCATGCGTCATCCCTGCATTTTATTAGTTAGTTTCTTTTTTCTTTTCTTTTTCTCTTTTGTTTTTCTTTTATGTTTTTTTTTATTTTGCAGTAAAGGAAATGCGACCGGATCCGATGAGGATTGCCTACGTGAATCAGATCATTACGTAGTTCGAAAAACACAAATGATCGTAAAAGAAACAACCTCTTTATTGTTGAAAAATGTTCTATTACAAACCACATTTTGCAAAAGAAAAAGTGAACTTTGAAAATAAACCTAGATTCAAAATAGAATAAAATCACCCTGATGGGAAAAACAAGCAGAAGATGCTAAGATACAGATTTGACCTATGAATGCATTATGGTTTTGAAAATTGGTGTCCGCGGGGCATCGTTCGGCCTCACCGCGGTCCTAGGCGTGAGATCCCTCTCAAGTTGCTCCAGCTCATGCATAGTCTGCTTGACATAACCCATTACTGCCGAGAGGACGGTAACGCTGGACATGTTCTCACATCGTAGACATCGTCTGGTGATGGCATGGGCAATGGCCTTGATCCTATCTCTGGTTTGCTTTTTCTCTATGAGTAGGCGTTTTATCTGATCGCTACATATCTTGAATACTTGAGCATCCTGTATATGCTGATGCTTCAGTTGCCGTACTTCCAACTTCATCTGGGCTATTGAGTCGTACCGGTATCTGCTCTCAATTTGGTAATCCTTGGCCTGATTAGCTGCTTTGATCTCAAGTGTAGCCAGCTCTCTCTTCATTTCAACAACAGTTTTCTCGTGGTCGCCTTCCAATTGATTCAGGTATCGGCGATGTTTATCTGCTCTTGTATCCCATTGTGCCCTGAGCTCTGCTATGATGTTTTCAGATTTCTCCAAACCATCTTGCCATTCCCTGATTTCACCTTTTAGCCTTTTTATCAGCTGCTCGTCTGATCGACGCCTTGGATGTTTATCCGCATCCACCCTTATCTGTTTGATCTGGGCCCTGAGCATTTCGTTCTCCTGAACTAACTTGTTCCGTTCTCCCAAATTGGTAGCAGTTTGCACATTGTGCTCATATTTCAAGCCTTCTACTTGTTGCTTTAACCTGCTGATTTCGGCGCAATAGCCTCTTTCCTTCGCTAACCAATCCCACTGTCTTTGCGATGATTCGGTGAAATTCTGGATGTGGGGTCTCTTAGCTGGCCTTTCATGCTCAAGTTTCCTTCTATACCATGCAAGGTAACCTGGCGCCGTCTCTCCTTTGGCTCGATCCCGCACGCAGGTATCTGATTTCAAATATTGACACTCACTCTAGATTTGGCGAATCTTTGCTTCTGGGAATTGTCCGTTAGGACTTATCTCAACCGCTTGAGCGCTAAGATCTTCCTCATGAGGTACTGTCTGGCATCTTCCGAACTGTCTCAAAACTCGGCAGGGTGCGTAAGGTTGAATGCTCTTAAGCCCCATCAGCAAGAAATGAGTTTTAGCTGCCGACGTATATAGGATCTCATCAACAGGCAACCATCCCAACGTCCATTGTATTTGGCTGGCAGTAAGAGCTTGAAAGAACGAGGTCCATGCCAGGACTCCTTTTGGAAAAATGATCTCTTTGGTTCTCGTGTAAGATTCTTCTATGCAGGTCTTTTCCGGAGAACCATGGCTCAAAATCTCGGAATGATGGCAAAGGTGCTCGGTCATCCATATCTGTAGGAGCAAGTTACAACCTTCGAAGAAATTTCCCCCAGCTTTACAAGCTGTGAGAGCCCGAAAGATGTCAGATACCACCATTGGCGCGAGAGTACTGTCGCTTTGTGTGAGTAAAGTGCTGACGACCCCAGATATCTTCAAATCAATGTTTCCATCTTTCCTTGGAAATACCAGAAGGCCCAGGAACATCATCATGAATGCTACCCGTCTGTGCTTGTCCCACTTCTGACGAACTCCTTTGCTGCACAGTTTGTTGATTGGATTATTGAATCCCCCCTCATGACCATATCTATCATATATGAAGCATGGAGTACAAAATCCGGCTGCCAAATCCGGGTTGTGGACTGTCCTAGGTATATTCAATGAATCTAGGAACCGATGTACCGTGACGACTCTTGGGGCAACCAAGTATTTCTGTCTTATCGGAAGTTCAACATTCCCGATGTACCCAGCCATTTCTTCCAAAGTCGGGGTGAGTTCAAAATCAGAGAAATGGAAAACATTGTGCGCCGGGTCCCAGTAGGTAACCAAAGCTCTTATGATATCTCCCCGAGGCTGGATTTCCAACAAACCCACGAGACCTTTCAGATATTTCTTGACCTCATTTTGTCCTTCAACACCTAGATCATTCCACCATAGCCGTAACTTGACAGGGATTTTGGTCATTATTGAAAAATGTTCATTTTGCATCGTGCTCATCCTGCACATTTATTAAGGTGATTTTAACAAAAATGACTGACTCAAAATATTTTACAGAGGGGACCAAGCTTTGAACACGGCCTTTAAGCACTTCGGGGACGAAGATTTTAAGGCTGTGTGGGTCTAAAAATGCTAAGCAAAACCCAAAAGTGGCTATTTATGCAAAGTCAGCCTTCCGGCGTCCCTTTCGGGAACATTCGTCTATTTATGACAAAACAACGTCACCTGACTTAAAAAATTTGGCACATCTTTTTTTTATTTATTTATTGATTTTTGGCTATTTTAGCAAAATGGGGTTGAACCCGACGAGGGTTGCCTACGTATCTCACATCCGGTGAGAATCAAACCGGCGTAGTTCGGGCATATCATGAATAGAGAAAATCAAATAAACCTAGAAATCAAGAATAAGTATTTTTTATTATTTTTGAAAAAAAGATAAAGACTAAAGAAAATATTTTTTTTAGGCAATATTTGGACTATTAGTCTGAATTTATAAAAGGGGTACTACAAAAGAAACAACACATTTTTTGAATTATGAATTTTCCATTTTTTTTACTTTTAAATAAATACCTTCTTTTTTTTTTGATTTTGGACATGAAAGAAAATTTTTTTTTTGTATTTTTTTTAATAATTCAAACTAAGAAGACAAATTTTGTTTTTATTCTTTTTTTTAGAAAAATTCCGGCGAGGTTTTGACAATACTTGAACATTGGTTTTATTTTTCCAAAATAAGTAATTATCTTCCTACGCTGCTATTTTCCTTTTTTTAGAAACCGGTCAGCATGCGGAACTGAAGCAAACAAATGCACAAAACAAATAGGATGCAGCAGGGTGGTCTTTTTCATTTCAGGTTGCCTGTCCTAGACGGACCCAACCCCTGTGTTGAGTCCCCTAAGTCAAATGCAACATGATGCAAATAAGCGTGCCTACTAGGGATCCGGCATGAAGTCAAGTTATTCTAGGTTCGTAACCTGGGTATTTGTTCTAGACTGTGTACCCGAGCGGACAACTCGAGTCGAGGAGGGGGCTACGTACCGGGGACCCGCGAGATCGTCCGGCTTTGTAACTTGTCCGACCTCTTTCTTATTTCAGGTATTGACACTAACAGAATAGGGAGTCTCGACCAGCGAGCTTCTCCCCGGAGGTAAGAAGAGAAGGGTTTCGGCACAGTTTATATACAGTTCAGATAATATCAAAGCGGTAAAAGACAACATTTAGCACGTTATGCAAAAACATGTAATAAAGATCAGATAATAAAGCCAAATATAACAATTATTCTAAGCTCGAATTCTTGAACCCTGAACCAGTGGTTCTGGGTTTAATTCCCCAGCAGAGTCGCCAGAGCTGTCACACCTCCTTTTTGCGCGCCCGCCCCGAAGGGTAGAATGCGCGGGTGGAGTTTTTTCCAATTTAAGTGACAATATTCGAAATGGGATTATTTATTTAATTCAGAGTCGCCACTTGGGAAAGGTTTGGCTTTTGGTGTCCCAAGTCACCGGTTTATCTTGAATCCCAAATCGAGGAAATTTTCGACTTTTCCAAATGAAGTCTGCGAACCAGAAATTCTAAGTAAGGAATTCTGTTGACCCGAGGGAAGGTGTTAGGCACCCTCGAATCCCGTGGTTCTAGCACGGTCGCTTAAATTGTTATAATGGCTAAATATCTGATTTAAATACATGTTGTGACTTATGTGCTTTTATTAAGTTTAAACCGCTTTTATTATTATCATTTATTTTTATAGAATTGCAACGTCGTGAAAATGCATCTCGAACCACGTCACAATCAATGCACCCGTGGTCGTCGACACATTTTGACTCCGTTGAGATTCGGATTTGGGTCACATCAATGTGCACCCGTGTTTAAGAAGGTTAAATTATTAAAGGTGCGCCTAAAGCAACTAGCGTATTGTTATTTTGGGAAGGCCGTAAAATTCGCTAAACGGCCTGTCCCGAATTCTAAGTATTTTAATATATACATTTAGAGGGCCCCGCAGCTTGTGCATTTTTGTTTGTCGAGGCTCGTCTCATTTTTATTTAAAAGGATAAACCTACAGTGACTATATTTTCCTATTAAGTTCGTCTCTAAAATAAAAGAAAATCTCTTAATTAATTACATGCTAAAAACGTAACTTATTAATTATTAGTTTACGTACAAAATGGAAGGATGTCATAACTTGTGAAACATACTTCAATTGGACAAAGAAATTACATTCGAGATTGACCCAATGTTATACTTGCGTCCAAACGTTTCTTGAATTGAATTTAACTAGACTTATTGAGGCCGAATTAAGGGAATTAACCATTATGTCTCATTCGAACGCGCTTCTATATGCTGCCTAGCTGGTTGTGAAAAAAAAGAAGACTAAAAAAACAAGGAACATTTATGCAAGATGGAAATATTCTATTCAATGCATGTCATTAGTTAAACGGGAATCCAGTCGAAAAATCTATACCAATTGTCCATGCCTTCTGTATATTGTACCATTACAACTTGTACTAACAAACAGCTATAAACTAAGATGCAAGAGGCTAGAACTTGATTAAGTATTTATCTAGCTAATCTTTCATTACTGAATCACACTAATCAATTTATACAACAGAAGTCAGTATACCACGATCATTACAAAACAGACATCTAAATTTTCTTCAAAACTCCTTTCATTTCATGCTTTTGAACTGTTACAGTTAACACCAAAGTGGGATTTGAAATGTGTACCTGGAAACACTGAAAATGCAAAGGAGAAGAGGAAGAAGATGGGGAAATCAGCAGCAGCAGGAAACAGAATTAACAGTAGCAGCAGGACATATGATAGCAGCAGCAAACAGGGAACAGAATAACAGCAGCAACAACACACAAAACAAATGGAGTGGGATCAAGACCTCAACTGGGAATACTCAACTAGACCAAGTCTTCGAGTAAAACAACAACAACCAAGCAGACTCAGCTGGGATTTGGAAGAAATCAGTGTTGCACAAACAGGTCAAGACTAGTGAAGTCAAGAAAGCAATCAAAAGAATGTAATTTCTAATCCTGCTTATCTGTATGTGTGTGTGTATATGTATCTCTCAACGTGATTATCGATCTCCCTCCTTCAAAAATGTCTCACAGTCTGCCTCCCTCTGTATGTCTGTCTCTCTATCAGATCTCTCTATCCCTGTATGTATTTCCAACTCCCCTTTTATAAGCCTAAACCTCAGCCCTTTAACAGCCTGTTAGACCCCAAAAGAACATCCCTCCCATGTGCCCTCTCCTTTTCAGTTCCACTTAGTTATTTAAATATTAACCCCCATCAACATTCCCTGGTAGATTTAACCTATAAAAGGTTTAATACTTCTTAAACTAAATCAAAGTATGGGCAAGAGAATATATCTGACAGCATATGCTGTCAAACCATTTTTAAATCCAAAGTCCTTTTATGCAGGAAATAGGCTGTGCACAATGCACATGCTGCGCACAAGTGCACATGCCATCAACTCAGATTTCAATTAACAATCTACCCTAAAATTCAACTATAGCAACTATAAGTGAACCTACTTGATCCTTACTTTGATTCAAACAAAGTTGCAGCAAGCAACAGGTGCAATCGTTAACATTTGAACTACTGAAATTAATTGACGACATTTGTCGACTCGACTATACTAGTTATAACTCATACAGTCGTAACCAAAAATCAGACATTTAACAGTATCGACACATGATTCGAATTATACTGACTGAGCAAAGTGGTATTCGAGGAACCAATTGCTCAGTCAACATTTGAAGCTCAATTATTGCACAACAAATACATACATACACGCTTATCAGAACAAGTAGAAGAAGATACTTAATCAAACAACAAAGGTTCAGGCAAAGTGGACAAGGCATAGTTGATAAAATTCGGGGACAACCATTACACAACAACAATAACAACCTTTCAAACAAACATGGATTAAAGAACAAAGAAAAGAGAACAGAACTCACCTCAAATCCCGAAAAATCAAAACCTTAAACTCGGACTCGGTCAGGCCTTTCTTAAGGCTGAACGGACTTTAATCGAAGTGTTTCTCAGATGAGAAACACCTCGATTAAGGTCCATTAGACCTTAATTTCTTTGGCTCGAACAAGACACGGACCAGTGATGAGGAACCCTAAGGTTCGAAAACTAGATCCGGGATTCATGCTTCCCTGGTCAGATTCGGACCAAACCAAGTATGGTTTGGTCACGAGGGGGTCTGGGGAGTGTCTGGTATGAATTTAGGGCAGATCAGTGTAGATTAGGTTCCGACTCGAATCTTCAAATGAAGATTCGAGAAGGTGGGATAGGATTCGAGGTGTGTGGTTGATAGATTTGGGTTCAGGATGGTAAGGGGGTTCTATGGTGTTAAGGGCGAGGTCACCGGCGTTCATGCCGCCGGCTTTCATGGCGAAGGTATGCAGGGGCGGCTAGGGTTTGGAGGGTTGGGGTCTTGGTGAAGACGACCTAAAGCAGGGGGGTTTGGATTAGGGCGCGGGGTAAAGGGGGAAGGGTTTATATACGAGGTGGATGCATTGATCTCAACCGTTAGATCAATCTAGATCTACGGTCTGGATCCGAGGGCTTAAGTGGAACAGTGTCGTTTCGAGGGTAAAGGGTTTGGGTTGGTCCGGGTGGCAACGGGTCGGGTTCCTCATTGGGTTATGGGGAATCGATCTTGACCGTTGATCAATTTGAGATCAACGGCCCAGATCGACCTGGATTAACACGACGTCGTTTGGACGCTCTGGTGTTTAGCTGGGACTGGACCGGGTAGGCCTGTTTTTTGTGCATTGTTTGTTTGGGCCAATTTTAATAAATTGGCCCAATCCGGAGGAAGAAAGGATCTTTTTATTATTTTTATTTCTTTTTCTTATTTATTTTAAAAACAAAACTAAGCAAAAATCAAATTAAAATTAAATACACACTCAATACAATTATTTGCACACACACTAAAATATTTCAAAACAGGTAAAATCAAACAAAATAAAATCACGGACGAAGATGCCTATTTATGATTTTCTATTTAACGACCGGATTACGGTTCGAATTATGCATGACACACACATTTTTTGTATTTTGTTTTAATAAAGTAAAAATGGGCAAAAATCGTAAATAACCAACAAAGTGCCATGTAAAAATCCAAAATTTGTACAACAGGGCCAATTATTATTATTTTTTTATTTCTTTTGGAGCGATTGTCGTGCGAAACAAAAATCACGTGCTCACAGGCTTTGATTGACAAAAAGATTATTGTGGCAAAGGAGCCCGCTCCGAATGTCTGCAATAACCCTCTGTCAGACCATAAGGGTGGAGACGTTCACATGATTGAAATAGAGGATGATTGGGATCCTGAGGGATTAATCGGGTTGATTGCAGAAGGTGATGACCCAAAGAAGCCAATAATTACTCTTAATCCAATCATTGTCCAGATTCAGCCATCTGGGGACGCTGAGGTAAATATGTCTGTGCCACTTGAGTTTGAAACAACGTCATCTGCAAAGACACTAGAGCCAATTGAGGTTGAATTCGTGTCTCTAATAAATGCACCTACACCATTCGAAGTTGCAGTTTTACCACCCAAGGAACATGCTCCATTTGGGGTAAAGATAGCCACGCTAATTCCAGTAGCAATGTTGGTCGTAACACCATTCCATACAAATACCATACCTTGGGACTACACAGCTGAGGAAAGAAGAAAAGGGAAGGTCAAGTTTGGGGAAACCATTGTGGCACAGGGTATGACGAGAACCGGTAGGATTTATACCCCAAAACATTTGGCTGGGTCAAGCAACAGGCCTCTAGTCAGCCAACCATCACTAAAACTGGGCCCGATGATCTTTGGAGAAAAATACAAGCCAAGGAATACTCGGTCATTGATCAGCTGATAAAAACACTGGCACAAATTTCTATCCTAGCTTTGCTACAAAGTTAAGGGTGCTGAGTGAGCCATATGTACCAAGAAACATCACCAGAGGAGAGATGGAAAACATTATAGGGCAGGTATTGGAAAGTCACAAGATCACTTTTCATTAAGATGAGCTGCCACCAGAAGGGTTGAGTCACAACAAGGCGTTGCACATCACCATGTAATGCGAAGATTATTTTATCACCAGAATCCTGATTGATGGAGGGTCTAGCTTCAAAATTTGTCCGTTGGTAACACTTAAGACATTGGGAAAAGGGCTGCATGAGATCAAGGACCGGGCCATCAACGTCAATGCTTTCGACGGTTCCTAAAGGTCCACCATTGGGGAAATTAGCATGTGTTTGCAAATGGGGCCTACTTGGTTCAATGTTGATTTTAAGTGATAGACGTGCCGACATATTACAATTTGTTATTGGGACGACCATGGATTCATGCCGCTAGGGCCGTAGCATCAACACTACATCGGGCAGTGAAGTTTGAATGGAACAACCAAGAGGTGATCATTCACGGCGATGGTAGCAATCCCATATACCGTCGCCAGACCATCCCAGTAATAGGATGCAGAAGAAAGATAGGCAGGAGACATATCACCACATCGAGTGAGTCAACGCCATTGATAAGGACAAATGGTGGGACAACAAAATTGAAAGCATATTGAACTGGAGCGGATACGAACCTGGTAAGGGACTTGGCAAGAACCTCCAAGGAATTGCTAAGCCTATCAGACTAAAGAAACATGGCACCACCTTTGGTCGGGGATATGAGTATACTTTGGAGGAATTCAACAACTGGTCGCCACCATGACGCGGTCCTTACTATCCGCCGAAGCATCCAATAACACGCTTGGAGCAGACTTTCCAACCAACTGATGTTATCTATGGGTCAGAAGAAGAGGAAGCACTAGCAGCAGTGAGGAATTTGTTCCTAGAAGACGATGATATGGATTGTTGTGTCATTTTCGAGGGGGGGAGGAAGGCCCTTCCATACAGGTCGTAAATAGAGGAGCCCGCCTCACTAACTAGGCCATCAAGACAACCAAAGCCTGACGAGCCTCGGGGTACCATGGCTAAAACAAGCATTATTTTTTATTTACTAAAAATTTTATTTTTCTCGCATGTCCTTTAATTCCCGAAATAAGATCTCCAATGTTCAAAGCGATTATACAATTTATCAAAGCATTGACTATTCTTATGAATTAACACTTATTACTATTGTTTTCTCTCATTAGTTTACTTGTACAACATTACTATTAATTGTCTTGATGAACCAATAATTGTGACATGCAACGAGACAACGCAATAAAAGGACATAGATTCAGAGGAACATGATATACCAGAAGAGATTGTTAAAGAAGTCGAGAACTTTGAGAATAGGACGAAGTCCAACCTGGACGAGACTGAGATTGTTAACCTGGGAGATGTAGAAAATGTCAAAGAAACACGAATCAGCGTTCACTTATCAACATCAGAAAAGGAAGAGTACACAGAATTTCTAAGAGAATATGAGGACATATTCGCCTGGTCATATGATGACATGACAGGTATGAGCACATCTATTATGGCACACAAACTGCCAATTGATCCGACATGTCCACCGGTAAAGCAGAAGCTCAGAAAATTCAAACCTAATATGAGTTTGAAGATCAAGGAAGAAGTCACCAAGCAGGTCAAAGCCAAAGTTCTCAAGGTAGTGGAATACCCAACATAGTTAGCTAACATTGTGCCAGTGCCAAAGAAAGACGGGAAGGTCAGAGTCTGTGTCGACTACCGGGATCTCAATCGGGCCAGTCCGAAAGATGACTTTCTGTCACGATCCAAACCGATGGGCCGCGGCGGGCGCCTGAGTTTTACCTGTCAAACACCCCTAAGCATGCATCTAAAATATGAACCTGAATAACATCCGCTGCTTTACAAAATTAACCTACGTGAAAGAAGCCTGCCATCAAGGAATATGTACGTATACAGGCAGAATACAATGGGCGAGCCGGCAAGGCTGCTATAGACAACTGTACATCAAAAACTGAAAGCCGTCAAGGTCACATACAACCCAACTAGACATACTGTCTACAGACCTCTAACAGAAACATAGCTGTACAAAGATGCGACAGAGCCACGTCATACTCATATACATATATATATGTACAAACATATCGTACCAATATCAAAAGCAGCTCCGGATCAAATGGAAACTCTCGCTGATCAGGGATCCTAAGAATGGGGACCGTCAGCTTGCCTACCTGCACCTGCGGGCATGAAACGCATGCCCCGTGAAACAGGGTGTCAGTACGAAAAATGTTCTGAGTATGTAAGGCATGGAAATTAGTACATAAAAGACATAGATGAAACATGGAATACTGAAACACATTTTTAAATTTGAACAACTTTGTAAATACTGAAATGTTTATAATGTCATGCACGTGCGTGTAAATGTCATGTCATGCATAGGTATGGTGTACATAATATCATCAAGCCACTGGGGGCATCCCATCATATCATCTAGGCCACTGTGGCCAATATCATTAACATATACTAGCTGATCAGGTGGTGGTGCGTATATAACGCCATAACCTTTTCCATATCCCATATACATATATATATATATACATACATACATATATATGCGTATATAACACCGTTTGAATACATACATATATACGCGTATATAATGCCGTTTGAATCATATTTTAGCCACTGTGGGCAATATCATCATCATATACCAACTGATCAAGTGGTGATACGTATATAACGCCGTAACCTTTTCCCATATCCCATATACATATATACGCGTATATAAAGCCATCTGGTCATGGGTCAATGCACATTTACGAAATGAATGAAAAATTCGTAATAATCTCAATATTCCTTCCGGATAAATTTTTCCAACTGCATATTATTTTGAGACCCATGAACCGAAGAAAATATAATTCTCATGGGAAGTCAAGAATATAGACACCCCTACTATTTCTATGAATAGAATAATTTATAGAAACCATGTATTTGCTCGTTTCGTTTGCATAATCTAGACCATGCCAAAAGAAAGAAGGGAGGGCCTTAACATACCTTTTTCTTGAATTATTTAACTGAATCTGCTTCTTGTGAAATTTACACTGGATATCCTTAGAATTTTGGAGCGATATTGGCTTGGTTTTGAAATGTTTGGACGAAAGGATTCTTATTCTTACATTTTTTGAAGCTACTGTTTCCAAATTATTGATTTCAATTCAAAGAGTGAATTGAATCTTCTGATTCTCGTTTTTCTATTTTCAGGAAGTATCCAATGGATCCTAAATTCTATATCATTCAAGACTTATGTTAAGTCAATGAGTATTTCTACAAAATGACTCATTTTAATGGGTTATGGAGGGATTTACACGTGATATACATATGACCAAGAGTCATATGTTTAATGATGGCACACTGCCACGTGGGGAGTAGGGTGGATTATTTTATTAATTTTTTTTATCCCCTTATTAGTTAACCGGGAAATATTTTGTTACCTGGTAATTAATTTATTACCCGCATAATTTAAGAATTATCACAAATTACTTAAAAATCTATTTGTTTTCAAAATACGTCATATATATTTTATATATTACACTACCGTGGTCATATGGTACTTTGCATGGTACTAGTTTGTAATTATCGGGTATTATTACTTGATCCGTAGTTTGTCCCAACTTGGCCATTTTCAACGAAACTCATTTTCTATAATTCGTGCATCCTTTATCCTTCATGGCACTTATTTATTGCTTGTTAATACGTTAACGTCAAGATGATCTCATCCCCGATTCTACGTCAGTTGACCGAAGACGAAACTTTTAACGTACGAAAATGCGAGATGTAACATCCTTCCCCCTTAGAAACATTCGTCCTCGAATGTTCCACACTCCGTGATCCATATACCTTTGGCAAGGTTGCCTTTTGTAACAATACTACTACCAACTTTAACCGTAGAAGCTTAATAATTAAACGACACACAGGACAACGACAATAATCAATAGAAGAATTTATACACGCACCTTGAGGTTATGAAGTCTCAGTTAGACCCTTCTCTGAAAGAGGAAATAGGTAGGGATATCTAGACTTCATGTCTTCCTCGGCCTCCCAAGTTATTTCTTCTACATTGTTGTTCCTCCAAAGCACTTTCACGGAGGCTACCTCCTTATTCCGCAGCTTGCGGACTTGTCGGTCTCGAATGGCAACCGGAATTTCCTCGTATGACAAGTCCTCTATAATCTATACATTATTCGTGGGCACTACTCGGGTAGGATTGCCAATGCACTTTTGTAACATAGATACGTGAAATACTGGATGGACAAACTCCAATTCCAAGGGAAATTCTAACTCATAAGCTACTTGGCCCACTCTCCGAATAATCCTATAAGTCCCAATATACCGTGGGCTAAGTTTACCATTTTTGCCAAATCTCATCACACCCTTCATAGGCGACACCTTCAAGAATACCCAGTCATCAGCCCCAAACTCTAAATCTCGACGTCGTACATCTGAATATGACTTTTGATGACTCTGAGCTGTCAATAGTCGGTCCCGGATAAGCTTTACTTTTTTATGGCTTGCTGAACCAGGTCTGGCCCGTGTAATCTAGATTCTCCAACGTCGAACTACCCTATAGGTGACCTACACTTTCGTCCATAAAGAGCTTTGTATGGAGCGATCTGAATGCTGGAATGGTAGCTATTATTATATGCAAACTCAATAAGTGGTAGATGACCATCCCAGCTACCTTTGAAGTCTATTACACAAGCTCGCAACATATCCTCCAGTGTTTGAATAGTACGCTCAGCCTATCCGTCTGTCTGGGGATGAAATGTTGTACTAAGACTTACTTGAGTCCCCAATCCCTTTTGGAAGGACCTCCAAAAGATAGCTGAAAATTGAGCTCCTCTATCTGAGATAATAGATACAAGTACACCATGCAGTCGTACTATCTCCTTAATATAAAGCCTCGCATAATCTTCTGAGGAATACGTAGTTCTAACGGGAAGAAAATGGGCTGACTTTGTGAGCCTATCAATGATCACCCATATTGAATCAAACTTACACTGGGTACGAGGTAAGCCTATGATGAAGTCCATATTGATTATTTCCCATTTCCAAGTCGGGATCTCCATAACCTGCAATAACCCACCGGGTTTCTGATGCTCGATCTTAACCTGCTGATAGTTAGGTCACTGAGCAACAAATTCTGCTATATCCTTTTTCATTCCGTCCCACCAATATATTTTCCTGATGTCATGATACATCTTTGTCGTTCCTGGATGGGTAGAATAACGGGAATAGTGAGTTTCTCCCATAGCCTGCCGACGCAACCCTGCAACATTAGGCACACATAATCGCCCTTAATATCTGAGGACCCCATTTTCGGTAATTACAAATGGTGTCTTCTCCTTCTGAAGAGTGGTATCTCTATAATGAGTTAGCACAGGATCCTCGTACTGGCGTTCCTTCACTTCAGTTACTAAAGATGATGTTGCCGTATCCTGAAGAGTAATTCCAGTGTCACCCGAGTCCAGTAACTGAACTCCAAGACTAGCTAGCTGATGAATCTCATGGGCTATTCCCCTCTTTCCTGGATGCAAATATGACAAACTACCCATAGATCTACGGCTAAGAGCATCGGCAACTATGGTTGCCTTCCCCGGATGGTATAAAATATTAACGTCATAGTCTTTAAGTAGCTCCAACCATCTCCTTTGACGAAGATTCAATTCCCTTTGCTTGAAGATGTATTGGAGGCTCTTATGATCCGTATAGATATCAATATAAATGCCATACAAGTAGTGCTACCACATCTTTAGTGCATGAATCACCACATTTAACTTTAAATCATGGGTCGGGTAGTTCTTCTCGTGCTCTCTTAGTTGTCTAGAAGCATATGCCACAACCTTACCATGATGCATCAGCACACAACCCAATCCAACGCCTGAAGCATCGTAATAGATAACATAACCATCGGTCCCTTCTGGAAGCGTTAGAACCGGTGCTGAAGTTAATCTATCCTTTAATGCCTGGAAACTCCGTTCACAAGCATCAGTCCATTGAAACTTTGCTCCCTTCTGAGTCAACTTTGTTAAAGGTGCTAAAACGGAAGAAAATCCTTCCACAAATCTCCTGTAATATCCTGCCAACCCAAGAAAACTACGAACCTCTGTTGGTGTTGTTGGCCTAGGCCAAGTCTTTACTGCCTCAATCTTTTGTGTATCCACCAGGATGCCTTCACCCGAAATGATATGCCCAAGGAAATTTACAAAATTCACACTTAGAAAATTTTGCATACAACTTCCTTTCTTGTAGAACTCTGAGCACTGTACGCAGATGACCAGCATGCTCATCCTCTGAACGAGAATATACCAATATATCATCAATAAATACAATTACAAACAGATCTAAGAAAGTCCTGAACACACGGTTCATCAAATCCATGAATACTGCTGGAGCATTGGTCAGACCGAACGACATAACCCAAAACTCAAAATGCCCATATCTAGTCCTGAATGCTGACTTCGGAATATCTTCATCCTTAACCCTTACTTGATGGTACCCGGACCTCAAGTCTATCTTTGAAAACCACTTGGCACCTTGCAACTGATCAAATAAGTCGTCAATCCTTGGGAGCGGGTACTTATTCTTGATTGTCACCTTATTCAGTTGCCTATAATCAATACACATTCTTAAGGAACCATCTTTCTTCCTTACAAACAATACAGGTGCTCCCCACGGTGACGTACTAGGTCTGATAAAACCTTTTTCAAGCAAGTACTTTAGTTGTTCTTTCAACTCTTTCAGCTCTGCGGGGTCCATTCTATAGGGAGGAATAGATATTGGGTGAGTATCTGGTAGTAGGTCAATAGAAAACTCAATTTCCCGCTCTGGCGGGAGACCCGGAAGTTCATCAGGGAAGGTATCTGGAAACTCATTTACCACAGTGATGGACTGAATGGTTGGTGAATCTACTTCCATATCCTAAACCCGAACTAAGTGAGAAATACAACCCTTTTTGATCATCTTCCTTGCCTTGAGATAGGAAATAAATCTACCTCTCGGTGATGCCGTATTACCTTTCCACTCCAAAATAGGCTCCCCCGGAAATTGAAATCCGACTATCTTCGATCTACAATCAACATTGGCATGACAAGAAGCCAACCAATCCATACCCATTATAACATCAAATTCTACCATATCTAACTCGATTAAGTCTGCTACGGTAGGTCGACCATGAACTATTATTATACAACTCCTATATACCTGCTTAGTTACCACCGAGTCCCCAACAGGTGTAGACACCTCAAAAGGTTTAACCAATTCAGGTTTTATTTCAAACTTACTAGCAATCAACGGAGTAACGTATGATAGAGTGGAACCTGGATCAATTAGTGCATATACATAATAGGAGGAGACCGATAATATACCTGTAACAACATCATGCGATGACTCTTGGTCCTGTCGTCCTGCCAATGCATAAATGCAGTTCTGAGGGCTGCTCGAGCAAGATGCTCCGCCTCTGCCTCTAACACGACTCATTGGTGCTTGGGGACTTTGCCTAGGAGGGCGTACCGATGATGACGATCCATCCACAGATCCCGCTGGATGAGCTATGCTTGCATCACCTCTCCTCGGACAATCCCTCATGACGTGGCCCGGATAACCACAAGAATAACAAACATCTAGTCTCATATGGCACTGCCCAGTATGCTGCTTACCACATTGAGTACATCGTGGCAAGTGTGGCCTCATCTAATTTGACTCACCCCTATACTGAGAACCTGAGGCCCTAAAATTCTGACCAGGCCTTGAATATGTAGAACGATCAAATATCTTTCCTCCAAACTGAGGGGGCGTGCTAGCCGAGGGCTGGGATGGATATCTCAAGTACTGCTGCCTCTGACCATCTCGAAACTCACCAGAAGGACCCGAAGACTTCGCTCTTTTATTATGGGCCCTATCATGCTCACGATCAGCCCTCTGTTTCTGTTTACGCTCCTCTACACCCTGAGCGTACGCTTGAATACGAAAAATATCCATGTCTGGATGAAGTGAAACCGACATACAATCGTTAAGCAAGTAAGGCTCTAATCCCATCACGAACCGGTGAATCTGATCCTCCATCTTAGATACAATAGTGGGAGCATACCTAGACAACGAATCAAACTGAAGGCAGTACTCCCGAACACTCATGTTTCCCTGCCAAAGGGTCAAGAACCTATCAACTCTGGCTCGCCTAAGCTCTGGTGGCAGATAATGACGAAGAAAAGCTTCTGTAAACTCCTGCCATACCGCTGGATGGGCATTCTCACCTCTAGACAATTCCCAAGACTCGTACCAATTAACTGCAACATCTCGGAGTCTATAAGAAGCTAGCTCAACTGACTCAGTCTCAGTGGCTTTCATTACCAGTAACATCCTCTGTACTCTATCAATGAATACCTGAGGGTCCTCATTCGGGTCTGCTCCAGTGAATACTGGAGGGTCTAAATTAATAAAGTCACGAACCCTCACGCACACGGACCTATCTGCGTGACCAATACCTGCTTTCTGATGCCGAGCCTGTGCGGCTACTAATCAGGTCAATAACTGAATAACATCTCTCATCTCCTGACCCGGCGTATCCTGCTAAGGTGCTGAATGTATAGGGGCGGGTGCTGAAGCTGGTGCCCTTCGGAACTCTTTTGGAAAAGGCGGGGTATGTGAAGTCTGAGATGGAACCTCACCATGAGATTCTCCCTGAGCCCTAGTAAATCGTGGTGCTCGACTAGTAGTCTCACCAGCCACGGACTTTCCCTTCTGGGCGGCCGTACTCTTTGGAGGCATTGCTGAAGCTATAACGTATCGTTAGGAACAAGAATTCTTGTAATGCACGATTTTGAGATAAAAAGAGAGGATAACATCCTATATGTCCTGTAGCCTCCTGTTTATAAGTGTGGTGCACGACACACCCATAAACAAGACTCTACTAGACACGGTCTGTAGACAACCCTAGGACAGAACTGCTCTGATACCACTTTTGTCACGACCCAAACCGATGGTCCGCGACTGGCGCCTGAGACTTATCTGTCAAACACCCCTAAGCATGCATCTAAAATATGAACCTGAATAACATCTGCTGCTTTACAAAATTAACCTACGTGAAAGAAGCCTGTCATCAAGGAATATGTACGTATACAGGCAGAATATAGTGGACGAGCCGGCAAGGCTGCTATGGACAACTATACATCAAAAACTGAAAGCCGACAAGGCCACATACAACCCAACTAGACATACTGTCTACAGACCTCTAATAGAAACATAACTATACAAACACGGGACTGAGCCACGTCATACTCATATACATATATATGTACAAACGTATCGTACCAATATCAAAAGTAGCTTCGAATCAAATGGAGTACGCCAACTCTTGCTGATCAGGGATCCTAAGAATGGGGACCGTAGCTTGCCTACCTGCACCTGCGGGCATGAAACGCAGGCCCCGTAAAACAGGGTTTTAGTACGAAAAATGTACTAAGTATGTAAGGCATGGAAATTAGTACGTAAAAGACATAGATGAAACATGGAATACTGAAACACATTTTTAAATTTGAATAACTTTGTAAATACTGAAACGTTTATAATGTCATGCACGTGCGTGTAAATGTTATGCCATGCATAGGTATGGTGTACATAATATCATCAAGCCACTGGGGGCATCCCATCATATCATCTCGGCCACTGTGGGCAATATCATCAACATATACCAGCTGATCAGGTGGTGGTGCGTATATAACGCCATAACCTTTTCCATATCCCATATACATATATATACATACATATATACGCGTATATAACGCCGTTTGAATACATACATATATACGCGTATATAACGCCGTTTTAATCATATTTTAGCCACTGTGGGCAATATCATCATCATATACCAACTGATCAGATGGTGATGTGTATATAATGCCGTAAGCTTTTCCCATATCCCATATACATATATTTACATATATATGCGTATATAACTCCATCTGGTCATGGGTCAATGCATATGTACGAAATGCATGAAAAATTCGTAATAATCTCAATATTTCTTACGGATAAATTTTTCCAACTGCGTATTATTTTGAGACCCATGAACCGAAGAAAATAATAATTCTCATGGGAAGTCAAGAATATAGACACCCCTACTATTTCTATGAATAGAATAATTTATAGAAACTGTGTATTTGCTCGTTTCTTTCGTATAATCTAGACCATGCCAAAAGAAAGAAGGGATGGCCTTAACATACCTGTTTCTTGAATTATTTAACTGAATCTGCTTCTTGTAAAATTTACACTGGATATCCTTAGAATTTTGGAGCGATCTTGGATTGGTTTTGAAATGTTTGGACGAAAGGATTCTTGTTCTTACATTTTTTGAAGCTACTATTTCCAAATTATTGATTTCAATTCAAAGAGTGAATTGAATCTTCTGATTCTCGTTTTTCTATTTTCAGGAAGTATCCAATGGATCCTAAATTCTATATCATTCAAGACTTATGTTAAGTCAATGAGTCTTTCTACAAAATGACTCATTTTAATGGGTTATGGAGGGATTTACACGTGATATACATATGACCAAGAGTCATATGTTTAATGATGGCACACTGCCACGTGGGGAGTAGGGTGGAATATTTTATTAATTTTTTATCCCCTTATTAGTTAACCGGGAAATATTTTGTTACCTGATAATTAATTTATTACCAGCATAATTTAAGAATTATCACAAATTACTTAAAATTCTATTTATTTTCAAAATACTTCATATACAGTTTATATATTACACTACCGTGGTCATATGGTACTTTGCATTGTACTAGTTTATAATTATCGGGTATTATTACTTGATCCGTAGTTTATCCCAACTTTTCCAGTTTCAACGAAACTCATTTTCTATAATTCGTGCATCCTTTATCCTTCATGGCACTTATTTTTGCTTGTTAATACGTTAACGTCAAGATGATCTCATCCCCGATTCTACGTCAGTTGACCGAAGACGAAACTTTTAACGTACGAAAATGCGAGATGTAACACTTTCCTTTGCCAAATATACACATTCTAATCGACAATTGTGCCAAGCATGAATTGCAATCATTTGTGGATTGTTTCGCTGGTTATCATCAGATCTGGATGGATGAAGAAGATGCTGAGAAAACGGCTTTCATTATGTCGTGGGGAATGTACTACTACAAGATGATGCCGTTTGGGTTAAAGAATGCAGGGGCCACCTACATGAGGGTCATGACTACCATCTTCCACGACATGATACACAAGGAGATAGAAGTGTACATATATGATGTTATTATCAAGTACAAGAAAGCCACTGATCACATGGAAGATTTGAGGAAGTTTTTCAATAGATTGCGAAGGTATAACATGAAACTGAATCTTGTGAAGTGTGTATTTGGGGTTCCTGCCGGAAAACTACTTGGGTTTATCGTGAGTCGCCGAAGGATAGAGCTGGATCCATCAAAGGTCAAAGCTATTCAAGAGTTGCCACCGCCAATGAACAAGAAGGACTTAATGAGTTTCTTAGGGAGACTTAACTATATCAGCCGGTTCATAGCACAATCTACAGTTATCTGTGAGCTAATCTGTAAGGTGCTGAAGAAGGATGCAACTACCAAATGGACTGATGATTGCCAAAGAGCTTTCGACAGAATCAAGGAATACTTGTCAACACCACCTGTCTTAGTCCCACCTGAGCCAGGTAGACCCTTATTACTCTACCTTGAAGTATTAGATGGAGTTTTTGGTTGCGTTCTGGGGTAGCATGACGATATAGGGAGGAAGGAGCAGGCCATCTATTACATCAGTAAGAAGTTTGCCCCGTACGAGGCCCGGTATTCTCTTTTAAAGCATACCTGTTGTGCTTTGACTTGGGTAGCTCAGAAGCTGAGGCACTACTTCTGTGACTATACCACATATCTTATATCAAGGATGGATCCTTTGAAGTACATCTTCTAGAAGCCTATGCCCACTAGCAAGCTAGCCAAGTGGCAAATCCTGTTGAGTGAATTTGACATTGTCTACGTGACTCAAAAAGCGATCAAGGGATAGGCATTGGCAGATCACCTTGCCGAGAATCCCGTAGATGGAGAATACGAACCCCTGAAGACGTATTTTCCTGATGAAGAGATGCCATTCATAGGAGAAGACATTGCATAATCCTATGATGGCTGGAGAATGTTTTTCGATGGAGTTGCAAATTTCAAAGGAGTCGGCATAGGAGCAGTCCTAGTATCAGGAACCGGTCAGCATTATCCAGTGGCCCGCCAAATTCAGGTTCCCGTGCACCAACAATATGGCTGAGTACGAAGCCTACATCTTAGGGCTCAAGATGGAAATTGACATGAACATTCAAGAATTGCTAGTGATCGGGGATTCAGACCTACTCATACATCAGGTACGAGAAGAATGGGTTACCAAGAACTCTAAGATACTCCCGTATCTGCGTCATGTGCAGGAGCTGAGAAGGAGGTTCACAAAGACAGAATTCCGACATGTCCCCAGAATCCAAAATGATTTCGCCGATGCATTGGCTACCCTGTCATCCATGATACAACATCCGGATAAAAACATCATTGATCCCATTGTAGTGAAGATCCACGACCAGCCAGCTTAGTGTGCCCATGTTGAAGAAGAAGCAGACGAAAAACCTTGGTTTCATGATATCAAAGAATATTTGGCGAAAGGAGAATACCCAAAGCTTGCAGGTCCTACTCAGAAATGCACACTTCAGAGGTTATCCAATAATTTCTTTCACAGCGGAGGAACTTGTATAGGAGGACTCCTGATTTGGGACTACTAAGGTGTGGCAACGTAAAATAAACATCCAGACTACTAGAGGAAATCCATGCAGGCACCTGCAGACCGCATATGAACGATTTTGTCTTAGCAAAAAAGATACTCCGAGCTGGTTACTTTTGGATGACTATAGAGACGGACTGCATCCAGTATGTCCGAAAATGCCACTGCTTTCAGATACATGCAGACATGATAAAGGTACCTCCAAATGAGCTTATTGCGACAAGCTCACCGTGGCCGTTCGCTGCTTGGGGAATGGATGTTATTGGACTAATCAAACCTGCCGCATCAAACGGGCACAGGTTTATCCTAGTAGCACTCTACTATTTCACCAAATGGGTCGAAGAAGCATCTTACAGAATAGTGACTAAGAAAGTTGTGGCAGACTTCGCCTGCGACCGTATTGTTTGTCGGTTCGGGATTCCGGAGTCAATCATTACTGATAATGGCTCCAACCTCATCAGTGACTTACTGAAAGCTATGTGTGAAACCTTCAAGATCAAACACAAGAATTCTACAGCCTACAGACCTCAGATGAATGGAGCCGTAGAAGCCACCAATAAGAATATCAAGAAGATACTAAGGAGAATGATAGAGAAGCATAAGTAGTGGCACGAGAAGCTATCATTTGCTTTATTGGGGTATCACACCACAGTACGCACATCAACTGGTGACACCCCCTATATGTTGGTCTATGGTACAGAAGAAGTCAATTCCACCAAGGTAGAAATTCCCTCCCTAAGGATCATACAGGAAGCTGAGCTCGACGACGCAAAGTGGGTGAAAAGTCGTTATGAATAGTTAGCCCTCATAGATGGAAAGAGGATGAATGCAGTTTGCCATGGTCAACTGTATCAGAAAAGAATGTCCAGAGCCTTCAATAAAAGAGTCAAGCCGAGACAGTTCACACTTTGGCAGCTGGTGTTAAAGAAAATCTTTCCACATCAAGATGAAGCCAAAGGGAAATTCTCTCCCAACTAGTAGGGTCTGTACATGGTTCACCGGGTTTTGACAGGTGGAGCCCTCATACTTGCAGAAATGGATGGAGAAGTCTGGCCAAAACCGATCAATTCAAATGCAGTCAAGCATTACTATGTGTAATCTTTATGCTTTCCTATATGATGTAATTTGAACTACGTCTGACCTTATTCCCGTTTAAGAGGGGATACATAGGCAGCCTTATGGGTTCGGTCACAATTCAATACAATTTTCATTTCCCCCGTAATTGGAAACTAGGGCAGAATTTTGAGGAGGACCCTCAAAATTCCAAAGTAATTTCAGCCAGTCATCGCAAACAGCCGTCAGAAACATCTACCCATTAAACTAGGGCAGAATTTTGAGGAGGACCCTCAAAATTCTTAAGCAGGAGAGACTGCAATGTCCTGAACCACGTCACAGTCGTCGGTTCATCTTAAAAACTATTTTCTTAAAAATATGTTCTTATGTCAAATTTTTACAAACTCATGCATGTTTATTATCGAAATCACTTTGTTCGGCAATGCTACCCCAATGATACATATCGTATCACCAGATCAAAGCCGAATAGATCAGACCAGGCCAGTAGAGATACGAACTAACCTCCCTTTTACAAAACTCACGATTTTTCTTTAGATGCAGACATTTGGATTGCGAAAGCATCTGACATGCTATACATTCACGAGATAAACGTTGCTCAGGAATACAACTCTCAGAATTGTTCGCGTTTACCAGTATTTACTATCCATGCACACCGACGATATTCCCTATATCGCAACGTCCCCAGCAGTCACAATGTCGCAACCTGCTATCAGCTAAGAAACTCTATTACCATTTGCCATTTTATTTTTATTTTTGCATTACATAAGGCTACCATTCTGCCTTCCGAGACTAAACACTGTCTCCATTTGCATTTTCTGCATTGCATAAGGCTACCATTCTAACTTTCGAGACTAAACATTGTCTCCATCTACATTTTCTACATTGCATAGGGCTACCATTCTACCTTCCGAGACTAAACACTGTCTCCATCTGCATTTCCTGCATTGCATAATGCTACCATTCTACCTTCCGAGACTAAACACTGTCTCCATCTGCATTTACTGCATTGTATAAGGCTACCATTCTGCCTTCCGAGACTAAACACTATCTCCATCTGCATTTTCTGCTTTGCATAAGGCTACCATTCTACCTTCCGAGACTAAGCACTATCTCCATCTACATTCTGCATGGCTGAAAGATCGCCACCTTATTTACATTCTGCATGGCTGAAAGATCGCCACCTTATCTACATTCTACATGGCTGAAAGATCGCCACCTTATTTACATTTTGCATGGCTGAAAGATCGCCACCTTATTTACGTCCTTATTGACGTCCTGCATGGCTGAAAGATCGCCACCTTATTTACATTCTATATGGCTGAAAGATCACCACCTTATCTACATACTACATGGCTGAAAGATTGCCACCTTATTTACGTCCTGCATGGCTGAAAGATCGCCACCTTATTTACATTCCTCATGGTTGAAAGATCGCCAAATACTGCATCTCATGGGCTGAAAGATCGTCAAATTGTCCAAAGGCGTCATTGTTCGGAGGCACCATTTTCATAGCCCGATAACGCCATGTCATGGCCTGAGGACCCCCTTTTATCTTTTGGATATCGTTATTCAAAGGCATCATAGTTCGGAGGCATCATTCTCATAGCCCGAGAGCATCATTTCATGGCCTGTGAATCATTTATCATACTCTTCATGGCTCAGGATGTCATGATCTGAGGACGTCATCCTAACCGTCCAAAGACAACATTCATGGTCCGACGGGAACTTGCATCACGTTTAAATTTATGCACAATATATGCTTGTATTACTCATTTGTAAGTAAATCGGCAAGCAATGGCCATCTCAGCAGGATCGATCCCACTCCAGTTCCGCATAGCCTTATTAGACCTTAACCATTCGTCCCGACCTGTATATTGCGTCCGTTCTTGAAAAGGCCTCCATCGGCATATTCCGCCAACGGATCCTAAATAACATATGGATTGATTCCTGTAAGACCAGGGATATGTAGGTAGCTCAGGAGCCAGAGCACGGCCAACCTCTTCAAACCACTTTGTTCGGTCAAAATTGGCCATCATATCTTTACCCGACAACTCTTTCATCCTTCCCGGGTAAAGAGGGGCAACTGTTGATACCCAATTTTTCCTGTATTTTTAAATATGCAAAATACCTTTAAAATAGCCTAATATGCATATAATTATATCCCAAGGTTACATTATTTTTCCTTAATTTTTCAAAGATTTTTAAATCAATTCACTGCCCTATTTTATCAAGAAAAACCCAATAATTATTCCCAAAATTATCATTTTGGTGATTCATTTATTGGAGTCTCATGTTTACACTAAAATATAGCTAACATATAATTTTTACATATTTATTACAAATTTATTTAGTATTTTTAAGGTTAAAATTGCATAATTGCAATATTAGCCATTTTTAGGTTTAAATTCATCTCATGTTTATAAAATGGAATCTTATATTTTTAAATTGATAATTATATATTATAAACCATTTTAGTGCTTTCAATTTGTTTTCAGAAATTTATTTACTATTTTCTATAAATTAAAGGAAAAAAGGAGCTATTTAACTTGTACCCAAATTTGGCTTTCAAATTTAGCCTAAAATCAAACAGACCCCCACCCAAATTAAACCAGCCCAATCGCCTAATTAAACCATCCCAAACACCCCAAGCCCAATCCCTTAATCTACCCGACCCAACCGGATTAAATCTTGACCGTTGATCAATTTTGATCAACCGCCCAGATTCATTCTTACCAAATTAAACAAAACGAACCTCCCAAACCCCTCTCATTCCTCACTCAACCGACTCTCATCTCTCTATCTCTATCTCTGGTTCTCTCTAGAACCTTTCCCCTCCCCCTCTACTCTAATGAGCCTCACTCACCTTCTACGGCCATTTTCTTGCCTGAATCCATGGTGGTTTCACCACCCACCAGCCTTCTATGGCTTATCCACGCTTGTTTACCAAAATCTCATGACCTGACCACGAAGAAGCCGGGTCCAGACCTTGCTTGATTCAAGTTCCATGGCCATCTCCGACCTTGTTCCGGCAAGCCATGTCTGTTCGAGCCTGGCCTCGACTCCTCCTGCTTAGATCAACGACTATCCAAGTCTTTCTCCCCATTTAGGTTCCTCTGAAACCCTAGCTTTTGAGGTTCTTCTTATTTCTTTAGATCTGTCCTAGATCCATGCTTTCCCTGAAACTTTTAAACGATTTCTTGATATTTCTTTGAAAACTATGCTTTCAAAACCTTTATTTTTTCAGATCTAGGATTTTTGAGTTATTTAGATGTTTCTCTGATTTTCCTTTTTCTCTTGTGTGTTTCTTCTACTATGTTTCTTCTGCTGTGTTCTTTGTGTGTCTCTTCTACTATGTTTCTTCTATTGTGTTCTTGTTAAGCTTCTTCTACCATGTTCTTATCAGTTTCCTCTATTGTATTTTTATATGTTTCTCCTACTTTGTTCTTATTAAGTTTCTTCTACTATGCTTCTTTATATGTTTCTCCTATTGTGTTCCTATTAGTTTCTTCTACTAGGTTTCTTATTAGTTTCTTCTACTATGTTTCTTTACTGTGTGTCGCATGTTGTTCTTTTACTATGCTTCTCATGAGTTCCTGCTACTGAAAGAGCATGTCAAAGGTCTCAGTTCCTTTCTGAGACCTCTGAACCTGTCTCGATTAGTATCTTTTTCCTTGATTACTTGTCCTCTCATCTCTGCACTCGTTTGACGGTAAAACCCCTAGAATTTGGGGGTTCATCCGAGTTTTGAGACCATTGGCTATATGATTTCCTTGAACTTGTTTGATTCCAAAAATCCTAACTCCTTTAGACCTATTTCGAGTCTTTGAACTGAGTCTCGAAATCTCTATTTCTTTAAACGATTCTGATTTTTCTACTAAACTCTTCTAAGGCCTTTATGTTGGACCCTTTATATGTTATTTGATACTATCACTCTGCTACATTGCTAACCTATGTGACTACTATGATCCTACAGGCTATTACCTACTGATTTTGTAATGGCATGACGTTTTTTTCTTTGCCCTAAATTCAACCTAGCATATTTGTGTGCTCTTTATATATGCTGAAATCCCCTCTAAAAATGGCTTTCAATTTTTATTGATTTTAGACCTCCTTTGTATAAGTTTGATTGATTTCTTTCCTTGTCTGCTGACTTCCCTATTACTCGATTTGAGTCAAAAACTTTCCTTAGCTTTTCTGACTTGGTTCATTCGTGGACCAATGATTACAAAAATCTCTAACCCCTTGATTTACTGTATACTGATTGATTCTTTCCTTTTTTGTTTTAACCATGTATTTCAAAATTCCTCCCTTAATTAAACCCCTAATTGCCTACTTTGCACAAGATGCTTATTTGATTTCTTTCCTTAAATAACTTTTACCGTTTATGTCTGAATTCCTTAATTAAAGAAAGTCTTGTATTGATTGATTTTTAATTGATATCCAGTTCCTTAATTGTTTTCTTACCTTATTTCTGCCTATTTTCACACTATAAATACACGACTCTTTCATTAGGAAGAACAACTGTCATTCGTAGTCTTTCTGAATTTACACTTACACTCAAAAGTATTCCCTCTTGTTGCTTGTGCTGTGGCCTGTTTACAAGACCTACTACCTGCCTTTCTTTATTTGCTTCTTTGAAAACTGGTATGTCCTGATTTAAGCTTTTTAGCACCACAACAATGTGTTTATTTACAACTTTTATATCCTTATCTGCTTATTCCTTATGTATGGTTCAACATTACTAATTTCTTTCTGCCTGTTCTATTATGAATCCCAAACCCCTGTCCCCCTATGCGTTTAAGCTATTATTTGAGGTATGGCAATACTACAAGTTATTATCCATGAATCAAACTCGATCCCTTTGGATCCTAGCCTCTAAATAGTGTGTTCTGGCAGGTTTGAGAGTACGCTAGCATCATCCATTGTTGAGAATGCTTGAAGCCTGTCCTAGCCTAAGCAATAGGCTCTTCAAAATCTCCTTACCCACCTGAACCCCCCTATGTGTGTTTATTAGTAGCTGTTTCCCTCTCCTTTTTCCCCTTTAGTATTCTATTCTGCACTTGTACACTTTCCTAGTCTGTAAGTTCTTCCCCCTTCTTGTGATCCTTGCCTTGGGACCCTTTGAGTTCCTTCTGAACTTGGATACTTAAGGGCTGTCCCTTCAACACTGTATTTGTCCTAATATGATAATACATTGGGGTATGAGCATTGTCCGGAGTCCCTTCGATGCTCTTAGAAAACTTTGACATACTCAAATGGGAGAAAGGCCTTGGATCATCATCTCATGGAGTTGGTTTACCTCATATTTCAAGCACGAAGTCTGAATCAGGCTCTCCTTTGGTTGTACTTTTATTTATATTTTCTGATTTTTTTTACTTTATTTCGGGCTGTAATAATCTGTAATAAACTCTTGGGGATGGCTAGTGAAAAGGGCGGGTAATTATGTATGCAAAAAGGGTAGATACCATGTCTATAGGAATTTTGAATATACATATAGAAATCATGCCTATAGGTGTTTGGAAATCTGCATTTGCAAATGCATATAGAAATCATGCCTATAGGTGTTTGGAAATTTGCATATGCAAATGTATATAGAAATCATGCCTATAGTTCCTTCTGGATTCTGTATATCCTACATTCATATAGAAATCATGCCTATAGGATTGTCTAAATCTGCACGTTCAATTGCACCTGGATATCATGTTCATAGGTCTTACGCAAAAATCATCATCTAGATATTATATTCATAGGTTTAAAATCAGTCTTCTATATTTTTATACCATGTCTACAAGGTTCAAAATCAACTACGCGTAGAAAGAATGACTATAGGAATTCCTAATCGAATTTGAATCGCTTCATTCACGTATAGAGCTTCGATCAGTAGTAACGGGTGCCATCAGTTGCAGAACTTATAAAATAGCTACAAAATATTAATAAAACTATTTTTTTGTAATTTTCGTTTTCAAATATTAAGATAAAATATGAAGTAATGTTTTTTTTTGTATTTTTCAAAGTTAAAATGACTATAGGATATTAATAAAACTACTTTTTTTTTGTAATTTTCGTTCTTTAATAAAGGTAAAAATATGAAGTAATATTTTTGTATTTTTTCAAAATTATAATGACTGCAAACATTAATAGAACTATATTTTTTTTGTAATTTTCGAATTTATATAAAGTACCAAAATAAAGTACAATTTTTGTATTTTTCAAGTTTATGAGAGATACATAAACTAAAATTTATATATATATATTTTTGAAATTTTCTTTTGCAACGAAATAAAGTAAAAATAGTTAAAATAGCTATATTGGACCCAATTTCACATATTCATGCTAAAAATGTGAAAATTCTTGGGGAGGGTCAAAAATCACGTGCTTACACTTTTAATAATCTGACTTCCCCTTTTTAGCCAGTACGTATTTAGTTATTCTAGACCTTGTTATTTCATTTCTTTCTGAATTCAGTAGATACTATGCCTATAGGATCCTTGTCCAACGCTTAGGCAAGCCTTAGGGTAAAGTTATAAGCTGAATCTGTTCTATTAACTACAACCAGCAAGCAGACCTGATTCGGGTTTCTTATCTGAATTGTGTAATAAATAAGTCTGCCTCAACATTTAAGTTCTTTCATGTTTAGTATCTAATCAGACCCTAAGCAGTATGTGTAAGTCATGCTAATTACGTGCTTCATTGTTTAAATGAGGTATATTTGAGCCTTTTGCTTGTTATGTGCTTTCCCCCCAACTTGATATACATGTTTTGTGTGACGCCTTAGAATTTTGCCTTTGAAACTGTAAATAAGCCTAACATCCCTCCCCTTTAGGATTAGTAGTCCTAAATGCCTCCGGGACTGATAAGATTGGGTCGAGTAATAGCATGCAATAAGTAATCAAAACCATTTCGCGCTCTAATACCCTAACGGGGTTGGAAGGGTAGATATGGATATGATGACCACACGATAATGTCACGTGTATCCCCTTATTGAGGAGTGATTACCGGGCATTGTGTGAGGTGATCCATATTATTAATAAACCTAGGACCCCCCTTCCGCTTTGTTTCTTTGTTTCTTCTAAAGATTTCAAACTATTTCTTTTAAGAAAAAACCAGCTTTCTTTTAGTTCTTTCCAACTTTGTTTATTTGTAAACCATTATGTGAAAATACCCTCTTATTTGAAGTTTCATTTACCTACATGTTATTTGCACCTAAATTTGCAATAATATACTAGCCGGGAACCACACTAGTGGATCCTGAGGGGTGCCTAACATCTTCTCCTTGGGATAATTTCAAGCCCTTACTCAATCTCTAATTATTCAAATCAAACCCTCTTGGTGTCCTAATGCACCCTAATCATTAGGAAGTGACTCTTCAAGTCAAACCCAGTTCCCAAAAGGAATGAGTTACCCTCCCAAATGTCATAAACCCGATTTTGCGAGGAAAAGGGGGCGTGACAACAGTGTCCCAATTAACATAGTGAATCTTCTTTTTTGCGAGGTACTACCCCATAGGAAGTCTCTTTGAATTTTATCAATATTGTGTCATGTTTTCTTAGGGAGTTGAAAATATTGTATGGCATATGATAGAATGGAGTTGAGAGTAGAGTTTATGAGTGTAAGTAGGCCGGCTGGTATTAGGAAATTTAACTTGCAACTAGCAAGTTTACTATGCATATTAGCTAGGATATATTGGAAATAAGAGGCTTTTGGTTTATTATTTAGAATAGGAAAGCCAAGATATTTGCCAAAGATATTAGTTGCTTTTATGTTCAAGAGTTGTTGGACTAATTCTCGAGGACTGTCTTGACAGCCTTTGGAAAAAATGACCCTAGATTAAATAAGGTTGATTTTTTGCTTCGATAAGTGGCAAAAGTGGCTCAGACAGTGGTGAATCGAGTGAATTGATTTAAGGTTAGCTTTGGCCATAAGGGTGAGATCATCCGCAAAAAATAAGTATGATAATTGAGGGTCATTTTTGTTGAGGGTGATCGGGTCCCAGAGATGGAGATCTACTTGATAATTAATATAAGTGGAGAGAAGTTCCATGCATAAGATAAAAATATACGGGGACATAGGATCTCCTTGACGTATACCCCGGGAGGGTATAAAGTAGTTAGTTTTTGTACCATTAACAAGAATAGCAATATTACTAGTGCAAATGCAGTTTAAGATGAGATTAGTAATCTTTGGGGGGAATTTATAAAACTGAAGAGTACGGTAGACAAAGGACCACTCAATGCGATCAAAGGCTTTTTCGAGATCAATTTTTATGATAAGCTTACCCATAGTCCCTCTAGTTTTATTAATATGATTTATAACCTCTTGGACATGGATAACATTATCACAAGCCCTACGTCCTTTGAGGAAGCTAGTTTGGCAAGGGCCAATAAGATTAGGCAGGTCGAGCTTAAGGCGATTTGCTATGATCTTGGTAATTATCTTATAAAAAGTATTACATAAGCCACTAGGCCGAAAATTCTTAAGATCATTTGCGTCATGGAATTTAGGGAAAAGGCAAAGGCATGTGTTATTAATGGAGCTCGGAATTTCCTGAGTGGCAAAAATATGTATACAAAGTCTGATAACGGAGTTCCCTACTATATTTCAATATTTTTGAAAAAAAAATGGATGCAACCCATCTGGCCTAGGAGCTTTGTATGGTTTAAAGGAAAATAAAGCTTGGGTGACCTCTTGATCAAGGAGGGGGTTGTACATGGGCGATAGATCAATGCTATGAAAACTAGTAAGGGTGATTTGAATATATTTCCAGTCGGTAGATGAGTGGCCAGTTGTGTAGATAATCTGAAAATATTGGCTAGTATAATTAACAAGTCTATCATGATCAGTGATCCAATTACCTTGTGCATCCTTAAAAGAGGACACTTTCTCCTTCTATTGACAACGGACAAGTGATAGAACTTGGTGTTGGCATCTCCATCGTTTAGCCAATTGATTCTAGACCTAGTTTTTGAAAAAATTTCTTCAGTCCCAAGAATTCTATTATATTTAGTGGTAAGGGTTTTTTCTAGGTAATTATTATTCACTAGGTAATTCGTCCCCGCTTCGCGCGGTAATAAAAACATTAACTAATTAATTTTTTATAATAGCAAAATATTATAATATTCAAACTAAAATTTGAAATACTTTTTTATTCTTCAAATTCATCTACCTTGCTCGTTAGTTTTAAAAATAAAAAGAAATATCAACCAACCTTTACTATAAAATAATTTCTTTTCATCCTCAAAGCATTATATTATCCTAAAATTTCTCAAAATTTTAAAAATATATTAAAACCCCTGACAGTTTTCCTATAAATTCAACATACACATAAAAGAAGTGCAGAGAGAATCCTACAAGAGTTCAAATAAATAATATTCCAAGCTGTAATCTCTTTGAGAAAAATCTTTCTGTTTATTCATCTTAATAGCTCATCACATCACAATTACTAAAAGAGAAAATAATATAACCAAGAAAATAATATGAACAAATTAAACAAAAAGAAAAGAGAATAAATAGGAGATAGACTTTGTTATGTAGATTAACTCTGGTCAAACTCTTCGTTAGCGATAAATTAATTCACGAGGCAAACACCTTACCCGTTCGCTATAATCATTTTTCATTTAAAAGAATAAAATAAAATAAAAAGAAGCATGTCATACCTGTTCCATCCGACTCACCTAAGGTTTATGCAGTATGACCTATTTTACTAGAGTAGAGTGTTCCTACTTTCGAGTTAGACTGAAGGCTGCGAGAAGTTATGTCAGTTGACTTGACAAAGCCATTCTCTGAAACTGGAGAGCTTTGAAAAGAAGGTTCGGATGGGTGTAAAAGACAACCCTCGCGTGCCATTGTGTGTGATAATGTACGACCAAGACTCGATAGGAACAAATGTGATGATAATGTATATATAAAGCAATAATAGATAAGAGTGTAGCAGCAATAAGTATAGTAATAAGCATAAATAGAAAGTAAAGCAGGTAAGCACGTAATGACAATTTTATCTACAATTAAGGCCATGTACAAGTCTAAATGACAATTTTAGTCTACGTCTTCTAAGGTCAGAACCTAAGTGTGAAATCCCCAGCAGAGTTTCCATATTGTTGAACCCTATTTTGCACTAGTCAAAACAAGATTCAACTTGTGGTTTCTCTGTTGTTGATGAAAGAGAGTCTTCACTTAATATTTAAAGGTATAATAGGGTACCTATTTAATTACTAAATCATATTCTTTATTAGTCTGCTAACCGATGAGATTATGGGTAAGGGTTCTTGTTCTTCTAAGGCGAAAGTGTTAGGAACCCATTAAAATCTACCTGAGGTAGCTCTAGAGGACTTAGACTAGATCTAGAATCAATTATTTGTACTATGCCTTAACTAATACTCTAAGGATATGGCTTATCGTATATTAGGACATATTCTTACAAAGGGAGGGTATAGTTTAAAAGGGTATGAATTTATAGAGGAAAATAATGTTAGTGCATATATACTTGAAAAGAGATTTCAAAGAGTATATAGGGTATTTGTATTTAAGAAAAATATATAAAAAGGAAAACTAAATTAAAACACTTGTTCCTAAAGCATGGAGGTGTATATTTTTCTAATGGGATGAAGGTGCTATGAGAGTAAACCTAAGATATACCTTGATTTTTAGACTTGAAGAAAAAACATTTGAAAATCTTTTGGGCGACAGCACTTTATCTTTTTACAATGACTTGATTTCCCTTTGAAGATCAGACTTGCGATTCAGTTCTGGTTTTCCTTTTGAAAGAGGAGTTGTCGTATCTTACTAAGCTTCTGGGCTTTAAAATCTTTTAAGAAAAAGTTAACAAAAGCATAGTGAAAATATCTATAATTAGCGAATGTGGGATTTGTTACTAAGTAATACTTTCTTTAATCCTATGTTATTTAAGGCTTGCCTAAGTTTTATATGGTTTAAGATATAAAGTAAAGCATTAACTGCAATATATTTTTGTTGTATACATGTGAAATAAAATAGCAACAAGAACACAACAAAATACTACAAGGCAATAAAACTAAGTCAACAAAGCTGTAAATAATAAAAGAGTTTAGCGGGAGAGGATTGGACTCTGGTATTTGGGCCTCAAAGAGTCAGGCCCAGTAGTAATAGGGACGGCGATAGCTGACTTCGAATTCCTAGAAACACAATGTTGGACTTGTGATTTTGTGGGATTTTGCTGGGTTGTTGTTGTTGTTGTACAATGTTGAACTTGGGCCTGAATTCCTCAAGAACTCAGCAGGCCCAAACAAATGTACATGTTCAAAAAAGAAAGAGAAGGTGAGAGTAACAAGTGTCACGACCCAAAGACTAAACCCAAAGAGAATAACAAGTATCAATGGATTAAGGGCTAAGGTGGGAGTTCTACTCAAAGTCGATGCCCCCTTTTGATGTCACGACCCCAAATACCCCGGTCGTGATGGTACCTATCACAGTACTAGGCCAGCCAGAAACAACACGAACAATACGAAGATCATTTATAAATTCACTTTTCGAAACATATTAAGTCTCAAAGCTTTTATTTTTAAAATATTAAAGAAATATGCAGAATAAGCACGAAAATACATCAACCCAGCCCAAATCTGGTGTCACTAATCATAAGCCACTAAATACAACTCGACACAGTCTGCTCAATAGAAAAACAAGTCTGAAATATAAAGTACTAGAATAGGAAGTAGAAAGGCAGGGTTGTTGTCATGACCCAAACCGAAGGGCCGCGACGGGCACCCCGTGCCTTACTCAACCGAGTACCAACACAACATATCTTTCTTATCATATTATCATGAGTAAATGAGCCAGAAAACCCGTCATGAGTTAACAAGAATAAAACATAAGGGAATACTCAACATATGAAGACCCAACATGATATACAAACTTATATATGTGACATACGGGCCTATAAGGCCGACATGACCATTAGTAAACTCGAAACATAGGCCGACAAGGCCATACAAGTATCCATACACCTGATATCTATCTACAAGCCTCTAAGAGTACATAAAATCATAAAGGTCGGGACAGGGCCCCGCCATACCAATCAATACATATCCAAAGCATATTGACCAAATAGGCAACTCCGGAGCAAGTGGAGTGCACCAACACCTTTGCTGAGCTGATAGCCTACTAGGAGGACTGTCAACCTATCGATCGGGACCTGCGGGCATGAAATGCAGCGTCCCCAGGTAAAAGGGACGTCAGTACGAATAAAGTACCGAGTATGTTAGGCAGGAAAGCATAAACAAGAATAGTAATGTAAAGAGAGAGATAGAGGAGATACAATCTGTAACATCAGAGTGCCTCTGGGGAATACTGATATGAAATGCATAATACATATATATACATAAACTTTTTAAAACATTCGTCTCTATGGGAATCATCATCATCATATCGTACCCGGCCTCAAAGTGTACTCGGTAAAAACGTACCCGACCATCATAAGGCTCGATAGAATCGTACCCGTCCACGTGGAGCTCGGTAAACCAACTGATCAGTGGTTGCACAATAGGTTCCATACCTAGCCGACTATAGCGTGGCTCGGTAGAGTAAAATAGATACATATATATAATGTATGCTCGACTCATGGAATCACGTTCTAACCCTTTCAGAGTGATGTAAGGTCATTGCACCTTCGATTAACATTATGGAAATCCCTACCATCAATATGAACCTTAGTGGGATTTAAGTATCATACACACTTGTTTAGAATAACTTTATAAGGAAAGAACTACATGGACAACCTTAGTTTCTAGGAGTAGATCCGTTATGAATTAGCGTACCGTTTATGTTCATTTCATTTTAGATCATGCCAAAAGAAAGAAGAAAGTGACTTAACATATCTTAAACCTGTTTAGTCCCTAATCCCTTTCAAGCAACTCTTCAAACAAGTCAACTCAATTTATCATAGTATAAGGAGATTCAAAATCAGTGTTGAGCAAAGGCTAAGTCTATAACTTAAGCTAGTAGCTCGTTTACGTAAATCTGGGCAGCATCTCCCTTGTAAAAAGGGCCTTCTCCAATACTATATACCAACAACAATTACCAGAGCAATCCATCAATACATAATTATCAATATCAAGACACCATATAACAATAACAAGTCACAACTACGTTACGACGAGCGGCAAGCTCCGATTGGAATCCGTATACCCCTTATCAATCATTATAGACTTCTTACTTCAACATAAAAGTATCATTAACATGATAATGAAGTCATTAATCAATGATTCCATCCTTATACCATATATTTATCACAACGAAAATAATCCACAACTTCAACTATCCTCAATTAGCAACTTTATTCACTAGTTTATGTCTAGCCCATCCATTTAACTTAATCAACAACAAGATAACCTTAGGAACAAGCAAGATCACAATATACATACCTTATACAATAACTTCAAGTCAAAATCCAAGTTATATTCAGTTTATGACAACCCTTAATAGCAATACAACACCATAGAAGTGACTTAAGCTAATCCAAGTATTATCTTGCAGTTTATCATCCTAACAACTTAACCAACATACAAGCAAGCTTATGAACAATTAGTAGGATGTTATACTCACCTTATAAAGCAGCAAAAACTTGGAATTTCATCCAAATACAGCCCACAACAATCCTCAATGACAACACAATCTCAAAGAGGTGTTGTTCTTCACTAGAATTAAGTTTTGATGTTGAAATATGGTGTAATCACTTTGGAATCACTTCAAACCCTTGTGGTATATGTTTAGGAGGGTTAGAAGAGGTTTGGAGACGAATTTTAGTTGAAAAATGAGCAAAAAATAGGCGTCCAAATCGTTTATAAATTGAAGTAGGTTAACCACCGCCTAAGTGGGTCCCATTGGGAGCTGCTTGCGCGGTCTCGCGAAAACGCGAATATCTCTCTACTCCGATGTCGTATTGATGAACGGTTTAATGCGTTAGAAACTAGACTCGTAGAACTTCAATTTGGTAGGTAGAACACCCCATGATTCCAAGTATATTTAAGGAAATTCTCAGATACATTTGACCTAAATTTCAGCAAATTTATGAATGTAACTTGTGATGACCTTTGCCAACTCTTGTTCCACAACTTGCTTGCCTTCAAAATGTAGAAAATGAATATCATACGACTAAAATAACTCATAGAATAACCTCCTTATCATGTTAATAACCCTAGTCTCACCCCAAAGTACATGTTATAACATTCGAAACTTGTCGACTTTCGACGAAACTTATTTTCTTCAATTGGTTTAGCTTCTAAGATTTCCAACCCTCTTGGTAATCGTTATTCATGATCTTAAATATTTGTAACCTCCAAGGTAACATTATTAACTTACTTTATTTGCTTCCAAATAGAATCTCATTTCCGAGCTTACATCAATGACTTACGATGTACTCTCACGTATGAAAACTTGGGGTGTAACATCATTCCCCCCTTTGGAACATTCGTCCTCGAATGTTGACTGATGCGCTTATCAGTTTCATAAACTATGGCTCTTACGAATACTTTAATGCTCATCTTTCCCTCTAAGCAATTGTTTTGTGAATAAATCCAAACGCTTGGGCATTCCCCCTTTTAGGCCTCTTTGTCACACCATGACATGTGGTTGGAATTCTTCCAACATCGTAACATTTGATACCTTATGTCATGCAGTATGTATGACTGTGTCCTTGTTTGAGCGCCTAGCGAGTCATATTCTCTTTTTCCTCCATCTTTTAGCCATTCTCTAAGCCACACTTTATGAACATATACAGAATTATGACAAGCTGTCCCTCTAGGCATCTATAGGTGTACTGATGTCTTTCACTTGGTACTTTATCGAACTTAAGACTATTTCTATCTCTTGTTTCATAGCCTTGTATATCTATCCTTATGGATTTACTACATCTAGGTAGGTTATACTATACCATAAAACTTACTTCGGTTTATTATTACCGAGGTTTGCTACCCAACTCCAGGTTACTCTCTCGCTGCTTATCCTATATGTATAAATCTAAGTCCTTTAGTGCTTCCTCATTATTATTCATCTAAGAATAACAAACAAATCTCATCTCGAACTTTGGAACTTGTACCCATCTATTGTTTATTCACCTTAATGTTGATCTATAATCTATCACTGATAACTTGCAACCTCTTACGTAATACACTGTCACTAGGGCTCACATCTTATCGGGGAACATATGAAGTGATTTTCCTGATCCACCTAGGGATAATACTATACTTCAATAACCGTATTTCATTGCATCCCAACGCGATTCATCTTATGGGGGTATTCTAATCCCGTGCAATTAATGAAATCCCTTTCTCGTTAAATCATTACTCAATCAAAGGCCTAAGAATCATCCTCTTATCTATCACAATTACACCCTTATTCTACCGCCAGGGCAACATTCCATCTCTTCTAAATGCACCTAGTCTTAGACTCCTCTGGGTTCATTCAGGCTGTATAGAGTTTTTTATTCATATGGAAATCATCAGCTCCCTTGTTTTGATGGGTTTAATCCCGAGGACATACATATTCTCGTCACCTTCTCACTCATCTTTTCATATCCTTACTCCTATCTACCTAAAACCTTGTTGCTCTACAATACTTTACCTTAGGACCTACACCGATCTATTTATACTACTCGCAACCTTCCTTTAACTTGCTAGCACCATAAATTTCCTTTCGTGCCTTCTCAGTTGTCCTTAAATGTAAGCAATTACTTTTGCTGGTCGTTCTATCACTTGTTGCATGAATACTTGGCTTGTCTTTTTGCCCACGAATACTATAATTTCCTGTACCTCATATGATCTCAAACATCACCTTTGATGGCTTTTTTTTACCATTCATTAGCCATGATAGGTGCCACTTTCTTATGGAGTGTATACAATATTGTAGTGAGACTGTTGTTACAGGATAATTTACTCTTTAGCTCACTATGCTTAGGTGGAAACCTTCTTCCTTATTTCCTCAGCTAGTCTTTCATTGTAGTACTTAGGGAGACCTTCTGGCTCTTGTAAAGTTGCGAGCTTGATATATCGTACACCCGAAGGTAATTTTCGTTATTCTTACTCGCCCATAATAATCCTTAGTTACATAAATTTATGCCTTTGTGCTCGTAGGGTTACTTCTAAGCTCAAATTTTTATTGTCTCCTTAGTGGCACTCTCTCTTATTTTTATAAACCTTAAAAATGGTACCTTTAATTGCCTCAACTCCTATCTGAAATTTTTTCAAATGATTGCGATCTCGTATCTGCGATACTAAATTCACTATGCTGCGGTTCACTACATTTATCTTGCATGATCTATTGATTTATCCGTGACCTCTTGTCTAACCATAACTGGGCTCTTCCTGAATCAACTACTAATTACTCATTGGTCCATTCTCATATATATATATATATATATATATATATATATATATATATATATATATATATATATATATATATATTCTATATAATCCCTATTGGGATATATCCTTTATCTTAACTTATCTCTCGCCACTAGCTCCTGATGTATCAAGTGTCCATTCACACTTATTTATCAATAACATCCTGGCCGGAAACTTTTACTGTCTCTCTCCATTGTCGTGCTTGTATAATGTTCTGGGGTCGCAACATATCTGCAGGTACTGAATAAATACAACATCATCCCTTTCTCCTTTTTACCACATTCTTCCTTTACCATTCCATAGTTAACTGAACCGCTTAACTCCGACTTAATACCATATCACACCATATTCCCCCCTTCAGGGGAGTACTAAGATTTAGTACTACGACGATCTACCTATAGTTGTTTTACCTTTTCATATTCGGCGTCTTTTCACATTATCAATGAACCTTAATCACCTTATGGTAACCTTCTGTACCAGGGATAACTAAATTTCTTACGCACGAAGGTGACACCTACGGTAACTGGCACACTTAGTCCCTTAAGATTAACTCTGCTCAGAGTGCTTGCTTTAGGTAAGTGACTTCCTAAATAACCTTTAAAGGTTATTCATCTGTTGTCTATTCTATTATTGTTGGAGCACGATATTTGAAATTCTCATGATGTCGACCATTATCAAATCCTCCGGTCCCTAATTCATGTTCGGTTTTATCTTGTTCACCAGCCTATACTGATTTTTATTACTCTGGGGTCTAATTTTTCCTCCTGGTAATCACGTTGAAGTCACCAACTCATTTCTCGAAATAAGGATATGACTTTATGGCTTATACTCTTTTATTGCCTTAAGGCTTGTTACCTCTTGTATTTTCCTTCACTTGACTATAGACTCTATCATCGTGTCATATTTTGATTTACTATTATCACCCCAATATCACATCTTACTCATGATGCTTTATTTATTTTCTTCTTATTCTCCGCATAATATTTTTTTGTCGATCACTTTATTCTGAAAACTTCAACAAAAAGTTCTTTCCCTATAAGCTCCCCTAGCTTCATCTCATTGGAATGCCTAACATTCTTTTTTTACTCAGGGCTAGAGTCATACTAAGGTAAATATTTGTCCCTTCTAGGATCCCACTGCCTATCTTCTGAAATTTTTGAATATTCCAGTATTCGTATCTGATTGTACTACTCTAGAGTTCACCATCTGGGTATCTTAGAAGGAGATCTATTACCACATTTGCACCATCTTTCGGAAACGTTAGTTAATGATAACAACCTATCCACAATTTTTGGGTTACTCTAACTCCAACTGGATCCTGATATCCCATCTTTCTCTTAAATAATATTTGTTAGCTCCCATAGAACATAACTGAGATGGGTGTGGCCAATTGTACTTACCTCTGTCATTGACGAAGGTACCAAAATGCTTATATTTCTATACCTGATTTGAAAATATTGATAATCTTTATTATCTGGGTGCCTCGTACCCCTCTTCACCTTACTTCTTTTACTTGTTAAAACTTGTATCTAGCTTCTGAATTCCTCATAGATTTTCACCATATTCGTGAATAGATATCCGTGCCTTAAGGCTCCTTATTAAGAAGCATACACATCTTAGTACACACATGATCTGTTGAAGACCTCATATTTACTCATCATAAGCATGATGTGAAATCGAGTTCCTCTGACTCAACTCTTCCACATCCACATGCAATCTCTTACCAACTGTCTTTGTGGATGTAGGTATCGTTGTATTACGACTAAAGTCGAATTTAGGAGTTTGAATTCTTACAACTGAGCTCTACTGCACGATCTAGAGTAAGAAGAAAGAGTGACAGACCTAAATGCCCTGTAGCCTCCTGCTTATAAGTGTGGTGCACAACACACCCATAAACAAGACTCTACTAGACACGGCTTGTAGACTCCCTAGGACAGAACTGCTCTGATACCACTTCTGTCACGACCCAAACCGAAGGGCCGCGACGGGCACCCGGTGCCTTACTCAACCGAGTACCAACGTAACATATCTTTCTTATCATGTTATCATGAGTAAATGAGCTAGAAAACTCGTCCTGAGATAACAAGAATAAAACATAAGGGAATAGTCAACATATGAAGACCCAACATGATATACAAACTAATATATGTGACATACGGGCCTATAAGGCCGACATGACCATTAGTAAACTCGAAACATAGGCCGACAAGGCCATACAATTATCCATACACCTGACATATGTCTACAAGCCTCTAAGAGTACATAAAATCATAAAGGTCGGGACAGGGCCCCGCCATATCAATCAATACATATCCAAAGCATACTGACCAAATAGGCAACTCCGGAGCAAGTGGAGTGCACCAACACCTTCGCTGAGCTGATAGCCTACTAGGAGGACTGTCAACCTATCAATCGGGACCTGCGGGCATGAAATGCAGCGTCCCCAGGCAAAAGGGACGTCAGTACGAATAAAGTACCGAGTATGTTAGGCAGGAAAGCATAAACAAGAACAGTAATGTAAAGAGAGAGATAGAGGAGATACAACCTGTAACATCAGAGTGCCTCTGGGGGTTACTGATATGAAATGCATAATACATATATATACATAAACTTTTTAAAACATTCGCCTCTGTGGGCATCATCATCATCATATCGTACCTGGCCTCAAAGAGGACTGATATGAGTTGTAAGGGCATAAAGGATCTAACACTGCTTAATTACAAAATTTAACTAATGATCAATACTTTATCAAGTTCACGTTTCTCAATAGTTCAAGACCAGCTATAATAGCAAGAATTTCAGAGGCAAACAACATTTAACTACAAGGCCCTATTAATTTCAAATAGATGCAAACTAGCTATAGATTCTCATATCGAACATACAATGCATCAATTAACTCAAAGAAACTGAAAATAAACTAAAGGATCTGAACATGTAGAAGCCATATTTGGACCTCCAGATTTTATTTTACTTCAATATCAGGCCTCATGTGAGGTGAGTCTAGAAACATGTACCTGGAATATGAAATGAAATAAGCAGGAGGAGGTCAGTAGTCAAACAGCAAAGCAACAGAGCCCATCAACTAGGAAGAAACCAGCCAAACCAGAAAACCAATTCGACATGAACTATGACCTCGACAACTTCAAACCAAACCTCTACAAGCCCAAACTCAATTCAGTTTAACGAGATTCTTAGCTTTCAAAAGTTTTCCAGAAATTTAAAACCAACAGAATGGCTCAGAGAATTAAAACCAAGCAAACAACATCAGTTTCATTCGACCTTCAACAATTGAAAACTAAGAAAATCAAAGAAGGATTTCAATAGCACAGTCCTTCTATGGATTTCTTCCCTATTTTCGTTGTTCAGATTTTTAGAGTTCAGGATTTTAGGGATTTCTTACCTCTTGGGTCTGCCTTGAAAGGCAAGAAATGGTGCCTTTATAGGCAAGTTACTAGGGCATTGCAAATTTGTTTTTACCTTTTTAGTTCTTTTTTAAATCTTCTTTTAGCTTAAAAGTCCCTCACTTATTGGCTTGTTACTCAAGTTATATTGTTAGAAGTCTGAAATTCACAGAGAAACCCTCACTAGAAACTTTCAAATCAGTTACACTAAAGATTCCTTATGCCAATTCCCTAGACTACCCTCTCAGCACCCAGTTTTTACCCTGAAGACCAACCTGGGTCAAACGGGTGTGGGTTATGGACCCCAAATGGGCTCAATGTCTCAAAAGACATAGCCTCAAATTCAGGCCAAACAGGACTCTCTGAGAACGAGGTCTGTATTGCCCTCAGAGCCCAAATAGCAAAGTGAAACCAAAACAAATTCAAAAGAAAACAAACTTACCAGAACCCAACAAATTGACTAATTTAACGATCACAAATAAGCAGGGAGCTAATTAAGCTATTAAAACTAATTAACAAACTAAGCAATTTCAGACAAACAAATAAAAGGACTCTGAAAACAACTCAATTTTAGAGGCACTTAAGAAACTAATCTTAAAACAGAGTTTCAACAATCAATTTTTCAAAACGCAGAGATCAAATTGGACTCAATCTTTTGAAGAGGATAAAAGGAAGAAGGAAGGGACAAAAAGAAAGAGAAGAACAAGGAAAGCCATTGAGAAAAACTTACTTAAGAAGACGAACGGATATCAAGCCCCCTTAGATTTCAACTTTGCTTTGACCAACAGAAATCATTTCTTCCAGTAGACCCAGCCTTGCATGTCTTCGGCTGAGTCTTTGTGAGAGAAAGGATTCCTGGGAGTCTCAACCTTGAAAGAAAAACTAAAATGGAGAGACCTGACTGACCATATTAGGGAAAACCGGGTCTTCCGAGTTTTGGATCTGAAATTCCGACCAGTAAATGGAAGTTATTGGGAAACCGGTTGGGAATCTGGTATGAGGAGGGAATGGGAAGTTTGGGGTGCCAAAATGATGGAGTTTTAGAGGAGATAGGGTTTTTAGCCAGACCTTCATTCAAAGATTCGAATCGTTCTGGTTTGATTCGAGGCAAACGGAGTGGGGGCTTTGGAATGAGGGGATCTTGGTGGTCATGGGGTGTTTTTTTGGGAGTGGTTGGAGGTGGCACCACCGCTTGATGCGGTGGAAAAATAGGGCGGTGGCTTAGGGTTTGGGTCTCTGAAAGTGGGTTGAGAGAGACGATGGGAAAGGGGTTTTGAGAGGGGAGATTAGTTCTGACACTCTTATAGTTAGAATAGGTTAGTTACGGACCGTTTGATCATCTGAGATCAACGGTCCAGATCAATGTTGCAAGGAATGGTGTCATTTTAGTTGAGTGGGGGGCTGGATCGGGTTGGGAAGGTTTGGGCCGGTATATGAGAAGAAGGGGTCTGGGCTTTGCACTTCGGGCCAAAATCGACAGTCCTTTTAATTCTCTTTCTTATCCTTTTCAAATCCAATTGTTTTCTTCTTTTTTTTTTCAAATCAATTAACAAAATTCCAAACTAAATTCTTGAATTATCTAAATTGTAAATTTATACTAATTATCTAACTATAAATTCAAACTAAAAGAGAAAAATTAACAATTTAAGAATTAAAGACAATAATTGTAAAAATGAACCAATTTTTGTGATTTTTATTTTTTGACAAAACAAATAACTAACTAATTAATCCTAGAACTATTAAATAAAACCTAAATGCAATGCATGATATTTTTGTATTTTCCATTATTTAAAACAAAATAAACATGCTCACACGAATGCAAACAAATAACAGAAAAATGCCACGAAATCCACAAAATTGTAAACAATGAAAAGAAATTATTTTGTTTTGAAGTTATGGGAGTAATTCATGTAGGGCAAAAATCACGTGCTCACAGCTGCCCCTCTTTGCTCGGGAACACGCAGAGTTTTCAGGCAAAGATAAAGTGAGCGTATACGAGCAATTTTTGCCCGTTTGAATACTCCATGGGAAGCATTTTTGAAAGATTTGACCGCACCCTGCTTCCTAGGTTGCCTACATATCCTTGGCTAAAAAGGAATCAGGTCAGTGTAGTTCAAGAATTTCTGGTAGCTGGGACTACCATGAAGCTGTGATTTCACTATTGCTGTTGTTGCTGCTACTGCTTACTGAACCCCTTATTACACCATGATAAAAATAAAAAGAAGCTAGGCTAGACTATGATCTATGCATTACAAAATCCTATCTATATCTTCAAACTTGCTCTTGTGGTTCCTGTTGCCTTGTTGACTTGTATTCTCCCGGTGGAATCCCCTTGTTGCCACCTTGAATTGTAATCTGAGATGTTTCCCTTTCTCCAGGTGGACACCCGCTTGCTGAAACTTGAATGTATCCCCTTGTTCTCCAGGTGGGCTCCTGATTGCTGAACTTGAAATGTATTCTCTTATTATGACTCCAAAAAGTGAATGTATTCCCATGCTATCCAGGTGGGTTCCTGACTTCAAAACGTGAATGTAATCCCATGCTATCCAGGCGGGCTCCTGACTTCGAAACATGAATGTATTCTCATGCTATCCAGGTGGGCTCCTGACTTCAGCAAAATGACAAAAACAAAGCAAATTTTCTGCCCCAGTTTGGGTATATGGGCCCATGTGTAAGTGTAAAACGAATCACATTGCCGAATATCAAAGAATTTTGAAAACCAAAACTTGAATTGTACTCCCTTGTTCTCCAGGCAGGCTCCTGACTGCTAAACTTGAAAGTATTCCCTGCTTTCCAGGCGGGCATCCTGACTTCAATTTGAAATGTATTCCCTGCTCTCCAGGCAGGCTCCTGACTGCTGCACTTAAATGTATTCCCTGCTCTCCAGGCGGGCATCCTGACTTCAACTTGAAACGTATTCCTTGCTCTCCAGGCGGGCTCCTGACTTCAACTTGAAACGTATTCCCTGTTCTCCAAGCAAGCTCCTAATTGCTAAACTTGAGTGTATTCCCGGCTCTCCAGGCGGGCTCCTGACTTCAATGAAACAGATAAAACAAAGAAAATTTTCTGCCCCAGTTTGGAGGTTGGGCACAGATGTGAGTGTTAAACTGAATCATATTACCAAATATTACTATGAATTCGAAAGCTAGGTCCCATTATCCAGGGGGTCCTGACAATTCTTACCTAAACGACAATTTTAAATCTAAGTTATATCTTCTAAAGGTGTGACTTCCGCTAAATCTTGTTATCTAAGAGGGTGTTAAAGATACATCCCATTATCCAGGAGGGTCCTGAAAACTCCTAATTATATCCTATCTTAAACATGAAAACTTTGAAACCAACTTATATTCCTTGGGGTACATTTATGCTACTTATGATTGTTTCGATTTTTAATCAAAGAAAAAATTTATCAGTTTTAAAATGTGGTGGTTAGTTGATGGCATTCTTGATGAAGGTCTCTCGGCTGCTTTGTTTTGTTTTGACTGGTTTCTCTGAAATGGCCCTAAACCGCTTGACTTTCCGACTGACTTTCAAAAAACCCATAACTTGAATGACACGAGTGTTCTATTCCCCGAACCGTTGTTTCGTACCTCTGACCCTTTTAACTGAACCTATGGATCTCCCATGAAATTACTAAATCATTCTGCCGATGGAACTTTGTTGGCACTTTATCCCACTTTACATCATGCTATCTTTGGTATGCTCTGGCCGCACTGTGCTTTGCAATATTGAAGCTAGTAGTGAGCTTTGAAATTCCTTCTTGCTTGCTTAAACAGAACTGAAATTGGAAACATCTTAGAGCAATAAACCCGAAAGGAATGAAATGCAATGACTTTCAAAGTTAAGGATAAGAAAATCCAAAACTGGGAGACTATCTGAAGGGAAAAAAATAAAAGAGACTTATCTGAGTGGAGCAGCTGGCACCGATGATCATGACATGCAATTTGGATTAATCGGCCCAATCCGCCCAACCAATCAACTTTCAATTGCCATACTTTGTTGCCCTGGAATTTCCATAACCTGATTTCTTCACCCAAATCCTGACCTTGTTCATCCTGCGGTGCCTTGAAAGGTTTTCACCAGCTGACCTCTTTCATTCGTTCATCTGTCAACTCACTTTCGCCTTACGGTGCCCGTGAGGGTTTTCACCAATAAGACTCTCTCATTTTGATTTCTCTCAGCTCCTGTCGCCTTACGGTGCCCGTGAGGGTTTTCACCAATAAGACTCTCTCATTTTGACTTCTTTTCCCTCTTTGAACCAGAGTTCTGCCCTTGATGTGAATCACCGCTACTTGCTTGGCTTGACAATTCCTGAAGACTGATCGAAAGGTCTTTCTTTGGACCATAATGTGGCTTTTGGATGGGTTTAGAAAGGAAGGGTATAAAAAGCTCAAAACCGTTTGATTGGGTTTAAATTTACAACCTTCGTAATCATATTTCTGATAACAACCACAATTTTCGCCCTAATTTCTTATTTGGGGACTTTCGGATTTTTATTTTGATGGGACCAAACCGTGAGGCTGCCTACGTATCCTTAAAAGGAATCAGGTCGAACGTAGTTCATGACATAGGAATTACTTTGTTTGTCGTGCTTTTTCTTCCCTTTTCTTTCTCTTCTTTTCCTCTTTTGTTTTTTCCGTTTGTCATTTTTGTTTTTTTTGTTTTCTTTTCTTTTCTTTCTCTTTACATTATTTTCTTTCTCTTTTCTTTTTCCTTACTCTTTTTCTCTCCTTTCTTTACTTATCTTTACGCTTCTGTTTCCGATATTTGCTATTGATTCCGAAGGAGGGGTATGAAAGAAAATAAATGAGGCTCAAAGGGCTAACGAGGGATAAAGTATTTAGATAGCAGAACAAAATGCCTTCGTCATTTCAATATTCGAGACATGCCAAATACAAACAAGTACAATCAAAGAAAGAAATCATACATAATATCTCTTGGCTGCATCAGAATTGATAGCCATTTCTACACATTTGCCTTCTACATCTGTCAAATACAATACACCATTGGACAACACTCTAGTCACGACAAACGGCCCTTGCCAATTTGGGGCGAACTTTCCTTTTACTTCAACTTGATGAGGAAGAATGCGTTTCAATACTAACTTCCCCACTTCAAACTTTCGTGGACGCACCTTCTTGTTGTATGCTCTTGCCATTCTCTGTTGATACAACTGGCCATGACACACTGCTGCCAGTCTCTTTTCATCTATCAAACTCAATTGTTCTAAGCGGGTTTTGACCCACTCCTCATCATCGATCTCAGCCTCCGCGACAATTCGAAGGGATGTAATTTCCACTTCTGCGAGTATCACTGCTTCAGTGCCATATACCAACAAATAAGGAGTCGCCCCTACTGAAATACGAGCAGTAGTGCGATAACCGAGCAATGTAAATGGCAACTTTTCATGCCACTGCCTAGAACCTTCCACCATTTTTCGAAGTATCTTTTTATATTCTTGTTGGCCGCCTCAACTGCTCCGTTTGCCTTAGGGCAGTATGGGGTAGAATTGCGATGTGTAATCTTGAACTGCTGACATACCTCTTTCATCAGATGACTATTGAGATTAGCCCCATTATCTGTAATGATCACCTTCGGTATCCCAAACCGGCAAATGATATTTGAATGCACAAAATCAACCACCGCCTTCTTGGTTACGGACTTGAATGTTTTAGCCTCTACCCACTTGGCGAAATAATCGTTGGCCACCAGAATAAACCTGTGCCCGTTGGAGGCTACTGGATCGATTGGTCCAATAACATCCATTTCCCAAGCAATAAAAGGCCATGGTGCAGACATTGTATGTAATTTAGATGGTGGAGAATGAATCAAATCTCCATGCACTTGGCATTGATGACATTTACGCACAAAACTGATACAATCTCGCTCCATAGTGAGCCAATAATAACCTGCCCGGAGGATCTTTTTTTCCAGTACATACCCACTCATGTGCGGTCCACATACTCGAGAATGTACTTCGGTCATGATAGCCGCAGCCTATTTGGCATCTACACGTCTTAATAACCCAAGATCTGGAGTTCTTTTGTACAAAAACTCCTCCACTGAAGAAAAATCCACTTGCCAAGTGACAAATTGTTCTCTTTTGATCACCTGTGGCTTGTACCGGATATACTCCCCTTCAGATGTATTCCTTGATGTCGTGAAACCAAGGCTCCCCATTGAGCTTTTCCTCCGCCATGTTACAGTAAGCATGCTGATCATGGACCTAAATGTGCAACGGATCTACATAAGCCTTATCTAGATGATGTAACATTGACGCTAGAGTAGCCAAAGCATCGGTGACCTCATTGTGGATCCTCGGAATATGCCTGAACTCTATTGATTGAAACCGTTGACGAATATCATGCAAGCATTGCCGGTACGGTATGAGTTTTAAATCACGTGTTTCCCATTCTCCCTGAATCTGGTGTACCAGAAGGTCCGAGTCACCCAAGACCAAGACTTCCTGGATACCCATATCCACAGCCATCCTCAAAGCCAGAATGCATGCCTCGTATTACGCCATGTTGTTAGTACAGTAGAACCAAAGCTGAGCCGTAATAGGGTAATGATGCCTTGTTTCAGAAACAAGTACCGCTCCTATTCCAACGCCTTTCATGTTAGCAGCCCCATCAAAGAAAAGTTTCCATCCTAGCCTTTCAATCTGTTCCAACTCATCAATGTGTATTATCTCTTCATCATGGAAGTAAGTCTTCCAAAAGGTTTGTATTGCTCACAGAATCTGATCGCGATGAAAGCACAAGCATTGGCCGACCACTTGGTTGTGAATCCTGTGGATGAAGAATTCCGAATCACGTAGAAAATGTCAAATTTTGTGAGCAAGATCTGCCACTTTGTGAGCCTTCCCATGGGCATAGGCTTCTGGAAGATATACTTCAATGGATCCAAGCGAGAGATGAGGTAAGTAGTATAAGAGGACAAATAATGTTTTAGCTTCTGGGCTACCTAAGTTAGGGCGCAACATGTCCTCTCAAGTTGAGTGTACTTAACCTCGTAAGATGTGAACTTCTTGTTGAGATAATATATGGCCTGCTCCTTCCTGCCAGTGATGTCATGCTGTCCCAACACACATCCAAATGAATTGTCCAAGACTGTCAAATACAGAATCAAAGGTCTCCCTAGTTCTGGCGGGACCAATATAGGTGGGTTTGACAAGTACCTCTTTATTTTATCAAAGGCATCCTGAAATTCATTTGTCCACTTGACTGCAACATCTTTCTTTAACAATTTAAAGATAGGCTCACACGTTATCGTGAGCTGAGAAATAAACGGGCTGATGTAATTCTATCTTCCCAACAGACTGATCACCTCAGTCTTGTTCTTTGGAGGTAGCCATTCCTGGATGGCTTTGATTTTTGACGGGTCTAATTCAATACCTCGTCGGCTGACTATGAATCCCAACAACTTTCCAGACGGAACATCGAACGCGCATTTTGCAGGATTTAGCTTGAGATTGTACCTGCGAAGCCTTTGGAAGAACTTTCTCAGATCTCTGACATGGTCAGACTGCTTTATAGACTTTACAATCACGTCATCCACATAAACCTCGATCTCCCTGTGTATCATGTCGTGGAATAAGGTCGTCATTGCCCTCATGTAGGTTGCCCCGGCATTTTTCAAACCAAATGGCATGACCCGATAACAATATGTTCCCCAGGGCGTGATGAATGCTATCTTTTCCGCGTCTTCTTCATCCATTAAGATCTGGTGGTAGCCCGCATAACAATCCACAAAAGAACTAGTCTCATGTTTGGCACAATTATAGATCAATATATGGATGTTCGGTAGTGGGAAGTTATCCTTGGGACTCACCTTGTTGAGGTCTCGATAATCAACACACACCCTGGCCTTGCCATCCTTCTTTGGAACAGGTACTACACTGGCTAACCAAGTGGGATACCGAGTGACCTGAATGACCTTGGCCTCGAACTGTTTGGTGACCTCTTCCTTGATTTTCACACTCATATTAGTTTTAAATTTCCTCAGCTTCTGCTTGACAGGGGGGAATACCGGATCAGTGGGCAATTTGTGAACCACCAAACAAGTGCTTAGACCTGGAATGTCATCATATGACCATGCAAAAACATCTTTATACTCGAACAGTGTTTTAATTATCTCCTCTCTGAGTTGTGGTTCAAGATGGACACTTATTTTAGTTTCCCGGACATTATCTTGGTCCCCTAAATTGACTGCTTCTGTATCACTCAGGTTAGGCTTGGGTTTTTCTTCAAAGTGGCTTAATTCTTTACTAATCTCTTCAAAGGTTTCATCCTCATCATATTCCGATTCAACATCACACTCTATTTCTTGAATTACTATTTCAGAATTAGATTGGCTTTTAAGACTGGGCCAGAGATTGCGCATGCATGTCATATCATTGAGGCCAGCATAAAAAGAACTGTACAAGGAAGAAGGAAAAAAAATAAAACTATCAGGAAGAAAGGAAAAGAGAAATTGCATTTCATTGAAATTAAAGACAACGGGGTTTATACATCCAAACGGACAGAACATAATCTGAATTACAACCCTGGAACAATCCAGATAAATTGAAAGAAAATCAAACAAAACTACCAAAACTCCCTCATGATGGGGAGAGGAGTAGCTTCCCAATTGCTAATATTCGCACTGGGCCCAACAAATTGCACATCTGCCTTGCTAGAACCCTCTCCAGCTTCCAATACGTTCACTTCGGTGAATTTCCTCTCGAACCTTTCCATCAAATCTCCATCCACATCAACCACCAAACTGGGGACCGACGTCACTGGGCGCTCGCTGGTACCAAGCTTGACAAATGAACGAGAAAGACGTAGGACTAGCTTTGGAAGGGCCCATGCTCTCTATTTCATTTTTCTAGCTCTTCTCACGTCTGCGACTGTGGGCTTGAACCCCAGACCAAATGTATCCAAGTTTTTAGGAAGAGAAACCGATTGTATGATACCTTGTAGAGATGCGCCCAAACCTTTGCCCGATATAAAACTATGTTTCAACATTTCAACGGGTACCATGACTGATGCAGCAGCTACCCTTGGAGTCGGCACGCACTTCCCATCAGGAATTTTCTCTATCGCTACCATGTCAAAAACCGGATAAACCCACGACCCCTTTTCGTCTTCAAACTCTATGAATGGAACAATGGCATCATTGGGAACACACAAATTGTCTTCGCCATGCACAACAATTTCATGTCTATCCCATTCAAACTTAACCATTTGATGTAGAGTAGACGGGACCGCTCTGGCAGCATGAATCCAGGGTCGTCCTAACAACAGATTGTAAGAAACAGCCACATCGAGCACGTGGAATTCCATAGTAAATTCAACTGGCCCTATTGTAAGCTCGAGCACTATGTTCCCGACTGAATCTTTCCCTCCACCATCGAATCTTCGAACGCAGATACTATTCTTATGAATTCTTTCATCATCTACCTTCAACTTGTTCAGAGTGGAAAGAGGGAAAATATTTGCACTGGAACCATTGTCAACAAGTACCCGAGTAACTTCGGAATCTTCACATTTCACCGTCAGATATAGGGCTCTATTGTGCTCGGTACCCTCCACGGGCAACTCATCGTCAGAAAAAGTGACTCTATTTACCTCAAATATCTTGCTAGCTATCTTTTACAAGTGGTTTACTGAGATTTTGTCAGGAACATGGGCTTCGTTAAAGATTTTCATCAATGCCCGATGGTGCTCGTCTGAATGGATCAATAATGACAATAGCGAGATCTGAGCCAGTGTTTTCCTTAACTGCTCCACAATGGAATAGTCCTGTACTTTCATCTTTCTCAGAAATTCTTCTGCTTCTTCCTCGGTCACTTCTTTCTTCACGAACACTAGATTATCTTTTTAGGACTTAGCTTTTCTCAACTCTTCGGGGGCAAAGCATCTCCCCGATCGAGTCAAACCATGGGTCTCACACACTTCTTATTTAACATATTTCCCCTTGTAAGTCACTGTCACTCGTTCATTATTCCATGGGACTGCCTTGCTGTTGACCATGTGTAATTGAGTTACCGGTTTGATAATGACAGGATTTGTGTAGGCGCCCTTCATAATTACCACAGGCTTGTTCGTCACTCCTGGCACAACCACTTTCGCTCTTTCATATTTTCCTGCAACGTCACTTGAGGACCCTTTCTTGACCTCCAAGGATGGTTCGTTATTTGCCCCATTCAACTTGATCATAGACTTCTCACTTGTTGACTTTTCAAATGGCTTGGCTTCACTAGCCCGAATCATCATGAAGTTTTGCGAAGGCTCCTTATGCTCCCCTCTCTTATGCACTATCTCAATCATATTGGTCTCATGATGGGCCGACAACGGGTTGTGGTTGATGTTGGGTGCCACCAGGGCTTGTACCTCAATCCGATTAGTATTAATGAGCTCTTGAATAGCTGTTTTCAGCTTCCAGCATTTCTCTGTGTCGTGACCCGGGGTCCCTAAACAAAACTCGCAACTCACCGAACGGTCAAGATTTCTGGGAGCCTCGATCGGATTCAACATACCCAACTATCTCAGTCGATGGAGTAGACTAGCATATGATTCTCCCAAAGGAGTGAAAGTCTTCTGCTTCTGTAACCTCTCATTCTTAAAGACTTGATTTTGCCAAAAACCTATTCCAAGGGGATTTATATAGGCTCTTGGGGGTGGATGGGCATTTTGTGGAGCTAGGTATGGACTTTGTGGAGTCAGCGCACGCCATTATGCGTGAACGGGAGGTTGGGTATAGGTTTGTGCATGATGGACGGAAAAATAAGTATCGGGCGGTAGGAAGTAGTGTTGTGGTGGACTATATGGAGTGTGTGGGTAAGTTTGGTGGTAGGGTCGAGGTGGGTTGTAGTACCGTGGAATGTTCCTGGATCCAACCCAAGCTCTCGACTCAATTGTAGCAACATCCTCTTTCTTCTTCTTCCCGAGTACACCTCCAGTACCGTTTTGAATGGCCTGGTGGTCGCCTTAATTGCTGAATAACTCATGATCTTTTTGGACTTGAGTCATTCCTCAACCATGCCTCCCATTTTTACAACTTCATTTAAGGACTTACCTACTGCTGACACCAAGTGACCAAAATAAGTGGGTTCCAAAGCCTGCAAGAAATAATCAACCATCTCACTTTCTTTTATCGGAGGGTCAACCCTCGCTGCTTGCTCTCTCCAATGGAATCCATATTCTCTGAAGCTCTCACCGGCCTTTTTCTCAATCTTTGTCAATGACAGACGTTCTGGGATAATTTCAAGATTGTACTGAAAATGGCAGGCAAAGGCTTGGGCCAAATCGTCCTATGTGTACCACCTACTGTGATCTTGTCTGGTATACCATTATAATGCCGATCCGCTCAAACTTTGGCTGAAATATGCCATCAACAACTCATCTCTTCCACCTGCTCCTCTCATCTTGCTACAAAATCCTCTTAAGTGTGCTACTGGGTCACCATGCTCGTCGTACAGATCAAACTTGGGCATTTTGAACCCTGCTGCTAATTGAACATCTGGGAACAGACATAAATCTTTGTAAGCCACACTTACTTGACCTCCCAACCCCCTCATATCTCGGAACGATTGTTCTAAGCTTTTGACCTTTCTGATCATCTCTTCATGCTCGGGATTTTTAGGTGGCTTCTCGGTCTCTGCCGGGAGATCAAGATGAGGGGTGCAAGAATATGGTTCTGGAACTTTGAAGGTGGGTTCAGGGGGATAGTACTGGTTGTCGTGAGTTTGGAATAGAGGTTCACTGGAAGATCGATGTAATGTAGCAGGTGGAGGTGCCACAAAAATAGGTGTAATTGGTGGGGGGGGGGTATGGGACTTGTTTGGGTGGTGGAGCATGATAAGTATAGGAAGTGGCGCCATAGCATTGTTGGTAGAGGGGAAAGGCTGGAAATGAGTTCACAGTGGGAGGCTTCTGAGGTAGGGCCGATGGTAGGATATAAGCAGGGTTGGCGGGATAAAGTGGTGGATGCCCCTTGGCCCGGGCTTGGTACATTTCAGCCATCTGCTGCTTTAACTTATACATCTCCTCCTTCATTGCATTAACATCTAGTCCTTCCACCTCTTTTGACGGGTCAACAATACTTGTCTCCGGTTCTTGGTTGGCCATATTCAGCCTGTCTTTTGATCGGGTGTTGTATGAGTGAGTTGCCAGAATGACAATCATTAACCACCTGCCTGAACTCAATACATCAAACAACAACCTTGTTAGCGATTAGGCTTTAACAGATTGGTAACTGCACATTGGGCATGAATGCACCTAAACTATTAACCGTCTCTATTATGTATTTGATCGGTTGCATGCGTCATCCCGACCTTTTCTTACTTTCAATTGCAAACTTCCCCCTTTTTCTTTCTTTTCCTTTTCCTTCCTTTCACTCTTGCCTCTGTTCTCTCTTTATTTTTATTCTCTCTTGATTTCTTATTTTCTCTCTTTCTTTCTTGTTTTTCCGCTCTTTTTCTTTTCTTTACTCTCTTGTTTTTCCTTTTATTTGGTTACGGTTGAATCCTATGGAGATTGCTTACGTATCATGACCCCGTATGAATCAGACCAAGCGTAGTTCTTGAAGATAAAAATAATAAAACATTTTTGGAATTTTCAAAAAAAAAATTCATAATAAGACTCAGAAATAAATACAGACTCAAGAAATCATGGATACATTAGTGCCTCAATTGCCCCCGGGACTCGCGGGGCATCATTCGGCCTCGCCGTGGGCCGACTCGCTAAATCCCCTTGGAGGTGGTAAAGATCTTCCATTACCCGGCGAACAAAAATCATCACAGTAGCGAAGAACATAGATCTAGTCATATCCTCACAGCTACTGCACTTCATCGCGATGTAGTTGGCGACCCTTTTGACTCGCTCTCTTATGACGCCCTTCTCTTGCAACAAACACCCAATCTGTTCGGTTCTGGCTTCCAAAGTTCGCTTAGCTACCTGGTTCTGCTCTTGGAGTTGTTGCAAGTCTCTTTCTAGGCATGCCATTAAGGTTTAACAATGTTCTCTTTCAACCTTAAAAATTTTGACTTGTTTATCCATTTCACCCTCGAGGTTGCCAATTGTCGTTTCCCAACCTTTGACCCCTTTTTCATATCTTTCTTTCATCTGTTGAACGAAAGTTGCACGCCTTTCGGCGCTTTTAGCCAACCTTGCCTGTGCTTTTGCTAGTTCAGACTCAACTTTCTGCAGGTCATCTTCATAGTCACGTACCTTTTGAGTAAGGTTATAAATGAGCCTTTCATCTTTCCTGCTTCGGCCTGGGTTCTCGGCTTCAATTTCCAACTGTCGAACCTGAGCTATAAGGGCTTCATTTTCTCGCACCAATCTTCTCCTCTCACCTTTGGCCTCTTGTGCCTGCAAATCATTATTGAAGGTGACATTTCTCAACTCTTCTCGTAGATCATGGATGAAGGCCTTATATTCCTTTTCCTTCTCCCCCCAGGCTAACCTCTCCTGAATTTTATCATCAAAGGCATGAACATGAGGCCTTTTGGAGGGCCTCTCAGGCTCTGGCTCATTATTTACATAAGACATTTTCTCAAACCAAGCAGCATAATTTGGATCTACTTCCCCCTTGGCGATGTCTGGTACTTGGGTGCCATTTTTTAGATACCGATAACTATTCCAATCCTGCTAAACTACAGCCTCGGGCAATGCAACTTCTGGATGTAACTCTATGACCTGGGTGCTTAGATCTTCATCTTCAGGCTCAATCTGATACCTTCCCAATTGCCTCAAGACCCTCTGCGGTGCATATGGCTGAATACTCCTTACACCCATTAACCTCAGGTAGCCTTTGGTAGCAGTCATATACATGGCTTTCGTCCTCAGGAGCCATCCTATAGTCCACTCGACCTGACCTGCGTTAAGAACTTTCAAGTGAGAGACCCATGCTTCAAACCCTTCTAGTGCGTTGTAATCTTTTACCTTCTCCTGGTAACTAGTGATGAAGTTATTCGGGCTCGAACCATAACTCATGAATCTGGGATGATGGCGAAGGTGCTCGATCAACCACATTTGCAGAAGGATGCTTCAACCTTCAAAAAATTGAGCCCCTGCTTTGCATAAAGTCAATGCTCGATAAATATCTGCCAGCACCAACGGGGCAAGTGTGTGATCTTTCTTGGTAGTTATGATTTGTGCAATTCTAGACATAGGAATATCCACCATCCCTTTCTCATTTGGAAAAACCATGATCCCCAAGAATGCCACAATAAATGCGAACCGACAATGAATTTACCAAAGGCCCTTGTCTTGTTTGTTGCTCAGACCCTTTTCATGTGTTTCAAAACCAGCAGAGTGCCCGAACCTGAAGTATAAGAAATGAAAAGCACAACACCCATTGCTCGCACATTCTTTATTCGTCTGTTTACTAATATTCAGGAGGTCAAAGAACTTGTTCACCGATGGAGCCCTTGGAAATATAAGTTTTTGCTTCCTCAAATCCCGTCCGAATTAAATGTACCCGGCTATCTTCTCCAAAGTAGGGGTGATCTCAAAATCCGAGAAACGAAAGACATTGTGGACAGGATCCCAGAAAGTTACCAAATCCTTGATCAAAACTTCTCGTGGTTTGATCTCAAAAATGTTTATAAGAGAACCCAATTGCTTTTTCACCCATTTCTAACCATCTTCATCTAGATCATTCCACCACATACGCAAGTGCAATTGAGCATGTTCCCTGACCACTTCTGGCGGATCCTGGATGGTATTCATTTTGTTCCTGTGGAAGGTTAAGGTTAGGGTTGAATTGAGTGGAACCTTTTATAGACAGGTTTTTGAAGAATAAAAGAAAAAAGAGAGAAAATAAAAGAAGAAAAAAAAAATCAAAGGACCATGATTTCTTCCCCTATATGCCAATTTTAGCCAAGTGACTATTTTTGCAAATGTGTCCCCTTCCCAATTTCACATGAATTTTGAGGCCGGGGAGGATTATTTATGACCCTTAACAAACTTGTCCATTCTTTTACGAAAATAGCCTTTCGACAACTGAAAAATATTCTGAGGCTATCTCGGCAAGAACGGTTTATTGCTGAAGCTGGATCGGCTTATTTTGATCAAGAATCCAGACTGCATTCACTCGACCACCGACTTTCTTTTCTTGTTTTTCTTTCTTTCTTTTTTTTCAAAAGTAAGGCCAAACCTTATTTAGGTTGCCTACGTATCCCACATCCGATGAGAATCAGACCTGCGCAGTTCGGTCAGTTTTGACACATTTGGAAGAACACAGTAATTGACTCTTTTGAAATAACTTTCTTTTCTGAAAAATTTTGACAGAGCTTCAGGCCGTTTTTCAAATACCGTGGTGTTCTTTAGAATCGGGCTTTATTTCCTTCCTTACATCACTCTTAGTTTTTCTTTTTGCTTTATTTTTCCTAGACAGTCAGCATACAAGCCAAAACAAATAAATGTACACATAGCACATAGAATGCATCAAGATGGTCTGTTGTTTTGGGCACACCTATCCTAGATGGACCCAACCCCTATGTTGAGTCCCCTAAGTCAAATGCACATGATGCAAACAAACGCTCCTATTAGGGATCCGGCATGAAGCTGTGTTTTTCTAGGTTTAACTCCTGGGGTTTTGGTCTAGACTTGGGTACCCGAACGAACAACTGGGGCCGAAGAGGGGCAACGTACCGGGAGCACTAAAGTCTACCCGGCCTTGTCGCTTGCCCAACCTCGTTCTATTTGGTATAATTTCTACAGAAAAAGCAAGCCACTCGAACGTGTACACCATTTTCAGAAGACTCAGAGAGGTGGCGTAAGAAAACATTTATATACAATTCAAACAATAATAAACCAGTAAAAACATTTAGCACAAAAGTTTCACAGAATACAATAATATTAACAATAAATGAAGCCAAGTAAAAATCATTAACAAGCTCGAATTCTTGAACTCTGAACCAGAGATTCTGGGTTCGGTCCCCAGCAGAGTCGCCAGAGCTGTCACACCTCCTTTTTACACACCCGAAAGTAGTACAAGGGAGTTTTTTCCAATTTAAGTGACAATTGAAACGGGATTATTTATTAGAATCAGAGTCGCCACTTGGAATAATTTATGGTGTTCCAAGTCACTGGTTAAAATCCCAAATCGAGGAAATTGACTCTAGTTACAGTCCGCGAACCAGAAATCCGGGTAAGGAATTTTTTTAACCTGGGAGAAGGTGTTAGGCATTCCTGAGTTCTGTGGTTTTAGCACGGTCGCTTTGATCATACTTGGCTTATTAAATTGTCTAATTACTGATTTTAGAACCTATGTGCATTTACCTATCACCGCTTTTAAGTTAAGAAAATTTTCTTGAAATGGGTCACGCGTACGTGTACCTATTTGTTTGGCGCGTCAAAAATCATGTCACACGAACGTGTCCATAGTTAATAACGCTTTGTTATTATTAAGAAAGTTCGGCCGAAGTTGCGCGAACGCATACTCCGGTTTTCGTTTTTAGAAACCGTAATCATGTCATCCGAACGTGTCCATAATTAGGATAGTATATTAAACGTACATAAGCAAACTCCGTACATTTGTCAATTTTATATCTAAATTAATATGAAGGCCATGTGATTGTCATTTGTTCGGCAAGACACATCTTGATTTATAAAAAACGATACTTAGTTAGATGAGCTTGAGAGGTTTGAACCTATTCTAGACTACATGAGGAGGTTTGGGCCAATGCACCCATTAATTGAGAGCCGATTCGAATAAAACAAACAAAATAAAAAAAACGTGAGCTTCATGCATGTACAAGGCCTACTCATAAAAGGGCCTTAGACTTGGGCCTGGGCGAGCCCAAGTTTCTTTCGGACGACTCGACATCGAGTCTAGATAGAGTCTTGTCACCCAATTCGAGTAAGGAAGTTAGACTCCAAATGATTATTGCAGAATCACGACGAATGAGCCTGGTTGTTCAAATTAGGTTGTTGTTACGATTCATAAACAAATTATTCAAGTTCATGCTAACATGATTTCCAAACTCATTATTAGTATGTTAATAGCTATTCTCACTTTATCTTATTTTCCTTACCATCATTCCCAGACAACTCCAAACCAGCAGTTGATTTTCAACATAAAACACCCAACTAATATTCATATCATACAGCTCAACCTATCAAACAGTAACATGAAATCCTGGGTATACATTAGGCCTCAACATTCAAATGAGCTGCAAGGGCATAAAAGATCTAACACTGCTTAATTACAAAATTTAACTAATGATCAATACTTTATAAAGTTTACGTTTCTCAACAGTTCAAGACCAGCTATGATAGCAGGAATTTCAGAGGCAAACAACATTTAACCACAAGGCACTATTAATTTCAAACAGATGCAAACTACCTATGGATTCTCATACCGAACATACAATGCATCAATTAACTCAAAGAAACTGAAAATAAACTAAAGGATCTGAACATGTAGAAGCCATATTTGGACCTCCAGATTTCATTTTACTTCAATATCAGGCCTCATGTGAGGTGAGTCTAGAAACATGTACCAGGAATATGAAATGAAAGAAACAAGAGGAGGTCAGTAGTCAAAGAGCAAAGCAGCAGAGCCCAGCAACTAGAAAGAAACCAGCCAAACCAGAAAACCAATTCGACATGAACTATGACCTCGACAACTTCAAACCAAACCTCTACAAGCCAAAGCTCAATTCATTTTAACCAGATTCTTAGCTTTCAAAAGTTTTCTAGAAATTTAAAACCAATAGAATGGCTCAGAGAATTAAAACCAAGCAAACAACATCAGTTTCATTCGACCTTCAACAATTGAAAACTAAGAAAATCAAAGAAGGATTTCAATAGCACAGTCCTTCTATGGATTTCTTCCCTATTTTCATTGTTCAGATTTTCAGAGTTCAGGATTTTAGGGATTTTTTACCTCTTGGGTCTGCCTTGAAAGGCAAGAAATGGTGCCTTTATAGGCAAGTTACTAGGGCAGCCTTGCAAATTTGTTTTTACCTTTTTAGTCCCTTTTTAAATCTTCTTTTAGCTTAAAAGTCCCTCACTTATTGGCTTGTTACTCAAGTTATATTGTTAAAAGTCTGAAATTCACAGAGAAACCCTTACTAGAAACTTCCTAATCAGTTACACTAAAGATTCCTTATGCCAATTCCCTAGACTACCCTCCCAGCACCCTATTTTTACACTGAAGACCAACCTGGGTCAAACGGGTGTGGGTTATGGACCCCAAATGGGCTCAATGTCTCAAAAGACATAGCCTCAAATTCAGGCCAAATAGGACTCTCTAAGAACGAGGTCTGTATTGCCCTCAGAGCCCAAATAGCAAAGTGAAACCAAAACAAATTCAAAAGAAAACAAACTTACCAGAACCCAGCAAATTGACTAATTTAACGATCACAAATAAGCAGGGAGCTAATTAAGCTATTAAAACTAATTAACAAACTAAGCAATTTCAGACAAACAAATAAAAGGACTCTGAAAACAACTCAATTTTAGAGGCACTTAAGAAACTAATCTTAAAACAGAGTTTCAACAATCAATTTTTCAAAATGCAGAGATCAAATTGGACTCAACCTTTTGAAGAGGATAAAAGGAAGAAGGAAGGGACAAAAAGAAAAAGAAGAACAAGGAAAGCCATTGAGAAAAACTTACTTAAGAGGACGAATGGATATCAAGCCCCTTAGATTTCAACTTTGCTTTGACCAACAGAAATCATTTCTTCCAGTAGACCCAGCCTTGCATGGCTTCGGCTGAGTCTTTGTGAGAGAAAGGATTCCTGGGATTCTCAACCTTGAAAGAAAAACTGAAATGGAGAGACCTGAGTGACCATATTGGGGAAAACCGGGTCTTCCGAGTTTTGGATCTGAAATTCCGACCAGTAAACGGAAGTTATTGGGAAACCAGTTGGGAATCTGGTATAACGAGGGAACGAGAAGTTTTGGGTGCCAAAATGATGGAGTTTTATAGGAGATAGGGTTTTTAGCCAGACCTTCATTCAAAGATTCGAATCATTCTGGTTTGATTCGAGGTAAACGGAGTGGGGGTTTAGAATGAGGGGATCTTGGTGGTCATGGGGTGTTATTTTGGGAGTGCTTGGAGGTGGCGCCGCTGCTTGAGGCGGTGGAAAAATAGGTCGGCGGCTTAGGGTTTGGGTCTCTGAAAGTGGGTTGAGAGAGACGATGGGAAAGGGGTTTTGAGGGGGGAGATTAGTTCCGACACTCTTATAGTTAGAATAGGTTAGTTTCGGACCGTTTGATCATCTGAGATCAACGATCCAGATCAATGTTGCAAGGAATGGTGTCATTTTAGTTGAGTGGGGAGCTGGATCGGGTTGGGAAGGTTTGGGCCGGTATATGAGAAGAAGGGGTCTGGGCTTTGCACTTTGGGCCAAAATCGACAGTCCTTTTGATTCTCTTTCTTATCCTTTTCAAATCCAATTGTTTTCTTCTTTTTCTTTTTTTTTTTCAAATCAATTAACAAAATTCCAAACTAAATTCTTGAATTATCTAAATTGTAAATTTATACTAATTATCTAACTATAAATTCAAACTAAAAGAGAAAAATTAACAATTTAAGAATTAAAGACAATAATTGTAAAAATGAACCAATTTTTGTGATTTTTATTTTTTGACAAAACAAATAACTAACTAATTAATCCTAGAACTATTAAATAAAACCTAAATGCAATGCATGATATTTTTGTATTTTCCATTATTTAAAACAAAATAAACATGCGCACACGAATGCAAACAAATAACAGAAAAATGCCACAAAAATTCACAAAATTGCAAACAATGAAAAGACATTATTTTGTTTTGAATTTATGGGAGTAATTCATATAGGGCAAAAATCACGTGCTCACACTAAGGGAACGAGGCCCATGCGAAAATAATCAAATTACATCAAAAATTTTGAAATTGGTCAAACCCGACCCACAGGCCCACATCTCGGAATCTGATAAAAATTACATCAATAGAATCATTATCCTCCCACGAGTCCATATATACCAAGAACATCAAAATCAGACCTCAATTGGTCCCTCAAATCCCCAATTTTACCTCTCCAATTTCAAGTCCTAACTTCCCCAATTTTTCACCCTTAATCTCAAAAATTTAATGCTTAAATAACTGAAAATCAACATAGAATCGAGTTTTAGATTCAAGAAACTCACCTCAATGATAACCCCTTTGATTCCCTCTTCAAAACCCTCCAAGAATCTTCAACTCTGAATAACAATGGTGGAAAATAACCCAAATATTGCGAAGGGGATCTTATATACTTTTTGAACCAGGGATTCCGCACCTACAGTCCTTCTCACGCTTCTGCGGTCTAACCAATCACATCTGTAGTTTCCACTTAATGACTTGGGACCACACATGCACCCATCGATCCGCACATACGATCTAGCATGTGCTTTACACCTCCCGCACCTGTGACTTCTAGCCTTCTCTCACATGGCTGCATCTGCGGCTGATCTAACGCTTCGGCGATCTTGGACCTGCGGTCCCCAACCCGCAGGTGCAGTTATGATAGGAACTCAGTAGCTTCAGCTGCAAACTCTAACTTCCAACTTCCCGATAACCATCCGAAATACCCCCGAGGCCCTTAGGACCTTAACCAAAAGTACAAACCAGTCATATACCAATATTCAAACTTATACCAATATTCACACAAGTTGACTTCCGGTTGATTTTTCAACTAAATGGCCAACTTAAGAAACTAGATGTCTCATAACACTCCAAAACTACTCCAAACCCGAACCAACCGACATGATATGATGAAATGAAGCTGAACGACACATAAAGAAGCAGAAATAGGGGAAACGAAGTAGTAACTCATGAAACGACCGGACGAGTCATTACATCCTCCCCTTTTAAACAAACGTTCATCCTCAAACGAGTCAATAAACATACCTGATGCCCCAAAATAGCCACTGGCTCCACATCATAAATCAAATCATCATCTAACTAAACCGTGCTTAAATCCAAAATGTGAAACAAATCACCAATATACTTCTGGAGCATAGAAACATGAAATACATGGTGCACACTCGACAAGATAGGTGGCAAATCAAGCTCATAAGCCACGTCCCCAATCCTCTGAAGCACCTCAAAAGGCCCCATGAACCGAGGACTCAATTTACCCTTCTTATCAAATCTCATAACACCCTTCATGGGTGAAAAATTTAGTAGAACCTTCTCCCCAACAATGTAGGACACATCACAGACTTTCCTGTCGGCATAACTCTTTTCTCTAGACTGCGCCATACGAAGCCTCTCCTGAATAACCTTCACCTTGTCCAAAGCATCCTGCACTAAGTCTGTACCCAAAAGCCTAGCCTCACGCGGCTAAGGCTATATTGTGGTTCGGTTCCGGGCCTAAATGGTTTAAATGGTCCCGGGCTCTAGCGGGTCGGGCCCAAGAGATCCCGAGCCAAATGGTCCCGGGCTTAATGGTCCTGGAGGGTGGAACTGGCCCACAGTGGGCCTAAGCCCACATGATCCCGGGCTAAGTGGGTCGGGCCCATGGGCCTAAGTGTTCGGGGCAATTTTTTTTTGAATTTTTTTTATTTAAGACAATTTCTTGTAAATTATATTATATAATTGTGACTTAAATCTTCTAATTCAAGAATTTTAACATTAGTCCAATCCTGATTTGTAAGGTGCTCATCATCATCATCATCATCACCACCAACACGAGCATTAAACGTTGCGTTTATTGGATTTCGATATTCATATGCAACAACTAAACTTTCATACATGTAATTCTATCTAGTCGGACAAGGTTTAGGAACCTTTCTTTCTCTAAGGCCAAATTCATCACATTTTTTAAAATATTCTCTAAGTCTACTTCTACGGTTTGAATAAAAAGCCAATTAAGAGCCATTTTAACCTTTTCAATTTCAACATTTAATATTTTTCATACCATCACCGACGATTAAATGGTAAATATGACAAATACATCTAACATGAAAAATATTACTAAATGCAGGATTTAGTGTAGCTGTAAGCAAGCCTATAGCATTAGTGTTACTAGAAGCATTATCCATTGAAACTGACATTATTTTATCTCTAACGCAAAAATATCTACAAATATCTGCAACTGTGTTAGCAATAAACTTACTTGTGTGACGTGAATTAATTATTCTATAAGCAATAATGCACTTTTGCATTTTCCATTCCTCATCAATCCAATGAGTGGTAACAGTAACATAATCATAGTCATTACCACTTTTACCAGTATTAGTAGTAATAGTAATGTGACAATTTATATGAGTAAATAAATAGCGCAAATATTATTCATATCCATGTTTATATTTATAAATATCGCTCATTACGGTTGCACGAGGCCATCCTTTATAAGTTGGATTAAAAGCTCTTCTAATATAGTGCACAAAGTGAGGGTTAGAAGGAAAACTATAGGGTAAGCACATAACAGTAACCATTTTTGCATCACGATCTTTATTTGGATCGTAATATAAAATGACATCGATAACAGTGTTAAGTTCCGGTTGAACTAGATTTGACCCGGTACTAGGGTTAACCTGATTACCTACACTTGTCCCCTCTTGCGCAGTTTTCATTTGAAGAAATCTAGCTTTATCTTTAGGGTGTGTCTTTATGTGTCTATTCAAAGTACTCGTACCGCTACGGTCTCCAGTTAATTTATGAGCCATTAAAGTCCCACAAGTTTTACACTTAGCCTTATTTTGATCTCTAGTTGAATAAAAAAGTGCCAAACAAGAGATGTTTCGCACCGTTTAGAAGGTTGTCTATTAAAAGTAGGGGTTACTACAGGAGGGTCAGGCGAGGCATCATTTGAATTATTTTCAGTTGGGTTAACAACAGGCCTAGTAGGTGTATCATCTAAATCCGATTGCGTTTCATCTAAATCATCATTTTCATTGATAGTTGGATTACCATAAAGAGTATTCATGTAATCATCATTTAATTGTTGACTTGGTGCAATATCATGGTAAAATTGACTATCAGTAAATTGAAAACAAGGGTTATCACTATCAAGAATAATAGGTGGAGGAGGACGGATAACACATCTGGGTTGGGGAGGGTGGAGGAGTAGTAGCTTGGCCACTAGATTCACCAATTTTAGATTTTCCCTTACCACCAAACATTTTTTCAAAGAAAAGGCTATATTAATTATAATTATACAAACTAAAACAAACAAAACTATAATATTAAAACTTAAGAGTTGGAACGAGTTTACCGAATTGAGGAACAACTTCTTGAAAATTGTATATCGTTGAAGACTTGAAAACTTGAATACTTCAATTCACCAACTTCACAATTTTTCACAAATTGCAATAATAAAGTAAGAAATTATAGAAGAAAATTAGAGAGAGATTGATGATTTTATGAGTAAAAATGAAAGAATGAGAGGGTATTTATAGTTGAGAATAGGGAAAAAGTGTAATTATAAAAAATTTGGGGGGAAAATGGCTATTTTTTAAAAAGTCAAACGGCTAAATTGGCAGGCCAACGACTAGTTTTTAATCTTCCAACCGTTGGCCAATTTTAAAAAAATAATTTTTTTTAAAATAGTCGTTGGGCCCATTAGGCCCGGTTGAACCAGCCCAGGCCCGCCAGCCAGTCCCGGGATAAACAGTCTTGGGCTCGCCGTCTCTCCATGCTGGACCGGCCCACAGTAGGCTCTTAGGAACGCTTGGGCCCGGACCATACGGGCCAGCCCATTTAGCCTAAAGCCCATATGGGCTCGCGGTCCCGGGCCGGTTCCAGGCTGGACCCGGATCACAATACAGCCTTACATCCGGCTCAAACCAACCAACTGGAGATCTACACTGTCTTTCATATAAAGCCTCATATGGAGCCATCTGAATACTTGACTAATAATTGTTGTTATAAGCAAACTCCGCGAGCGGTAGAAACTAATCTCATGACCCTTCAAAATCAATGACACAAGCATGCAACAGGTCCTCCAATATCTGAATAGTTCCCTCGGACTGCCCGTCCATTTGAGGGTGAAAAGTTGTGCTCAACTCAACCTGAGTACCCAACTCTCGCTCCACGACCCTCCAAAACTGTGAAGTAAATTGAGTATCTCTATCTGAAATGATGGAAATTGGGACACCATGCAAGCGAACAATCTCTCGGATATAAATCTCTGCTAACCGCTCTGAAGAATAGGTAGTACACACAGGAATGAAGTGCACGGACTTGGTCAGCTAATCCACTATCACCCAAATAACATCGAACTTCTTCAAAGTTCGTGGGAGCCTAACAACAATGTCCATGGTCATCTGCTCCCACTTCCACTCTGGAATATCTATCTGTTGAAGCAAGTCACCCAGTCTCTGATGTTCATATTTCACATGTTGACAATTGAAACACTGAGCTACAAATACCACAATATCCTTCTTCATTCTTCTCCACCAATAGTGTTGTCTCAAATCCTGATACATCTTCGTGGCACCCGGATGAATGGAATATTGCTAGCTATGAGCCTCCTCTAGAATCAACTCCCGAAGCCCATCTACATTAGGCACACATATCCGGCCCTGCATCCTCAATACCCTATCATCACTAATAGTCACATCTCTAGCATCTTCATGCTAAACTCTGTCCTTAAGGACAAGCAAATGCGGATCATTATACTGGCGCTCTCTGATGCGATCAAACAAAGAGGACCGAGAAACCACACAAGCTAAGAGCCGACTGGCCTCAGAAATATCCAACCTCACAAACCGATTGGTCAAGGCCTGAACATCAACTGCAAGAGGTCTCTCCCCAATAGGAATAAATGCAAGACTGCCCATACTCACAGCCTTCCTACTCAAGGTATAGGCCACTACAAAGATAGTAATATCATAATTCTTTAGCAGCTCCAACTATCTCCGCTGCCTCAAATTGAGATCCTTCTGTTTAAACAAGTGCTGGAGACTACATTGATCAGTAAACACCTCACAAGACACACTATAGAGATAATGCCTCCAAATCTTCAATGCGTGAACAATGGCAGCCAACTCTATATCATGAACGAGGTAGTTCTTATCATGGGGCTTCAACTGAAGATAAGCATACACAATAACTCTACCCTTCTGCATCAACACACACCCAATACCAACTCTCAAAGCATCACAATACACCGTATATGATCTTGAAGCTGATGGCAAAATTAACACTGGTATTGTGGTCAAGGCAATCTTGAGCTTCTGAATGCTTGTGTCACACCTCCTTTTTCCGCCCCCGCGAGGGTACAAGGAGTTTTTTCCATTAAAGAACAGTCGAAACGGGATTTGTTTATTTATTTCAGAGTCGCCACTTGGGAGATTTAGGGTGTCCCAAGTCACCAGTTTAATCCCGAATCGAGGAAAAGAATGACTCCATATTACAGTCCGCGAACCAGAAATCCGGATAAGGAATTCTGTTAACCCGGGAGAAGGTGTTAGGCATTCCCGAGTTCCGTGGTTCTAGCACGGTCGCTCAATTGTCATATTTGGCTTATTTATCTGATTTTAATACAATTATGAACCGATGTGCCAATTTTAACTCTTTACCACTTTATTATTATTATTTTTTTTTAAAAAAAATTGTGAACATCGTTTAAAACATGTCTTTGGATTACGTCACATGAAATGCACCCGCAATCCGGAACACATTTTTATTCAATGTTTTAGGATTTAGATTTGGGTCGCATGAAATGCGCATCCGAGTTTAAGAAGGTAAAATTAATTAAATCGCGCCTAAAGAGTCTAGCGTATCATTATTTTGGGTAGGGCCGTGAAATTTGCTAAAACGGCTCCTCCCTAATTCTAAGCGATTAAATGTACATTTATTGAGGGCCCCGCAATCTATACATTTCATTAAGCGAGGCTCATCTCATTTATTTGGACAAATCTTAAAACGACTACATTTTTCTATAAAAATGAGTCTCTAAAATAAAGAAAGAAAATCCTAATTTATTACTAGCTTTTATTATTTTAAGAAGACATGACATGCTAATTGCTTGATTAATACAAATATTGATGAAAAAGGAATTTCACTCTTAATTTCGAAATTATAAATAAAATAAAAATTCAACAACTAATATTCAAAATAAACAAATATAGCTAGATTAAAACTCAGCATTGTTATTTTTTAAAAAAAATTATTGAGATTAATTATTCACAATCATTTGAAACTAGATTTAACCATAATTACTAAAGCTTATTAGAAAGTTTATTAGACTTAAACGTTCTCTTAATCTTGCTTAAGCTCAAGTCATGCCTTAATGCCTAATTTACGATGTTTAATTTAAATTCGTGTCTTAGCTAAATTTAGCTACTTGTTCATGATCAACCTATAATCTTGAAGCCTTCATAACTAGTGAATTAACCTATTTTGCCGAACTGATTTATTACAGACTAACTTATGATATTATTTTCTTATTCCAGTTATTATTTAGTAATTCATGAAATAGCTTAAATACAATCAACAAAAGGAACAAAGAAATAAAAACGAAATTAAAACTTCAAATTTTCATTCTTCATATGTATTCACGCTTCATATTTCGGATTACAATAAACAGCTTTTCAGTTGTGTACCTGATATTGGAAGCAAAAGAAAATGAATATGAGAATCAGCAACAGCAGTAAAATCAGTACAACACAGCAACAATAGCCCAGCAACAGTAACAACCCAGTAACAGACCGGTGGAGTAGTAATCCAAAAAAAAACAAAAGCTTCCAGCTTTTATGAAACAACAATTAATTCTGATTTCAAACAACAAAAGAAAACAGAATATTTTTTTTTTAGTTTTTTTTTTATATTTGAAAGCTTAAATATTTTTCGGAATTTTCTATCTCTTAAATGTTCAGCCCTTTTCTCTCTCTTATTTTCAGATTTGTTTCTCTCTCCCGTTTTTTTCCTGTCTGTGTATTTCTCTTGTCCTCCCTTTTTATTCTGATTTCAAGACTTCTTATAACCCCTCTCATAAAATCTTTCCATTAATTAAAATCAACCCATTTTCTCTACCAAACCCATTATCTTCCCACTCATTCCCATTACATTAAATAACATATCACACCACCCCATTTCATTTTGTCCCCCATGCTTTATTTAAAATAATGCAAGATTCCCCTTTAAATTAAATCTTGTCCCCCCTTTATATTAAATAATCATATCACAACCCACCCCATTTCATTTTGTCCCCCATGCTTCAAATAAACAATTTCAAAATGTACAATTCCTAAACTACCCCCTCCGACCTTACTGAAATTACCAAACTACCCCTGAACGTACTACAAATTTACCAAACTACCCATCAGCTATAACACATCAATTAATCAAACTTAACCAAAATATAGACAATATGATCAATTTCTAACAATGTTCAAACAACAATATGAACACGGATGAACATCATAACAACAATATCACATGAACACGATTTTAACAACATTTCAACAACAAAGCACATGAACATGATTTCAACAACATTTCAACAACAAATCACATGAACACAAATTGAACAACAAAGAACAACTAAAATTTGATTGAACAATATTTTAGCAACAAACAATCCTATTTTCGGATTCAACAACAACAACAAACAAGTATATTTTGATTTCTAAATTCAATAATATTGAACTTAAAATCAACTACTCTAACAACATTACAACAACAATTCCTATATTAAACTTTATGAGACAAATTCAAGAAATAATCACAAATGGTAAACAAGAAATCAAACTATACAAAATTCGGATTCAAGATCATCCAAACAAAGTATGAACATGAATGAATCTATTTTAACACAACAAACATGACGGATTAAACGATTAAATCAATATATTTCCTTTAACACAACTAAATTCTTTTTAGACAAATAACAAGATTGACGAATAAACAATTATGAACTTAAGCTTGAACTTAACAATATTAACAATTTCCAACAATACATAAACACATGAAACAAATTGAAGAAATAGTTAATTAAATTTCAATTTGAATCTAACAAACATCAAACTAACAAATATTCACTTAAACAATAATACAAACATGAAATGAATATGAAAACAACTAATTAAACTTCTATTTTGAAATCTGAAAATTAATTTAACAAAGCACATGAACATGAACAAACTAGAAAAATGATTTCAACGATGAACAACGAACAAAACAAGAATTGAATTCTTTAACGATTTTAACTTCGAGAAATATAAAAACGAAATATGGACAAAATAAAACTCAAAAACAACTAACCGAAGATGAATCAACGAAGAACTTTGATTGTAAACAAATCTGTCCGAGCCTCGACCAAAGCTCGAACAAATGACGACGAAGACGAAGAGAAGATGAAGGCAAAAAACAGCAGCATCGGCAAGCATGTTTGGTGAAGGTCGACGAGCTGTTCGTCGTCGATGGAGCAGTGGAAACACAGCAACAATGGAGGACAAAAAGCAGCAACAATGGAGGACAAAAAACAGCAGCAATGGAGGACAAAAACAGCAGCAATGGCGGACAAAAAGGACGCAGCAGCGGCGACATGGATGACGCAGAAACAGCTGCGACGATGGTTGTTTGGACGCGACGAAGATTGTGTAGCTGCTGGGAGTCATTGCTGCTCGTCATGGCTGCTCGTTCATGGCTGCTTGGGGCTGTTTGAAGTCGTCCATGACTGGACTTGGTGAAGAAGACGACGAAGAAACAAGGGGGGGGGGGGGGGACAACCATGGATGTCGAAGTTTGAAGGTGGTCGTTTGGTTTTAATGGCGGACGGGGGTCGATTTCGGTGGTCCGACGAGGGGTTGTGCGTGTGTGAGTGTGACGTTGGGCAGCCATGGTTGAGCTTTGAGGGGGAAGCCATGGATGACCTTGGAGAAACTTGAGGAAGAAGAAGAAGATAGGAGGGGGCGGATGACTTCTTAGTCTTTTTAGGGTTTTTTCTTCTTTTTTCTTTTGTTTTGTGTTGTAAAATATAAGACAAAGGGGTTTGGGTCTTTTGGGTTATGGACTGGGTCGACCCAGTTCGAAATGGACTGGGTCGTAGGGAAGATTGGGCCATTTTTTGGGCCTATAGCTTGAAATTGAAGAAGAGGCCCAATTCCGACTTTCTTTATATTTTCGCTCTCTTTTCTTCTTTTATTTTTCTAAAACTAAATTATAAAAATACTTAAACTATTATTAAGAACTAAATTAAGTTATAAAGGCGCAAATTAACTCCCAATAACAATTAACGCACAATTAAGTATTAATTAAGCATAAAATTGTATATTTGGACATTAAATGCTAAAAATGCAAACGATGCCTATTTTTGTAATTTTTAATTTTTGTAAAACAATTTTAATTACTATCAATTGTAGAATTAAATCCTACATGCAAAATGCGACATATTTTTGTATTTTTTATTAATTTAGCGAATAAACACGCACAGACAAATACAAATAATTCTTCAAAATATCACAAAATATCACAAAATTGCACACCAAAGAAAAATCATTTTATTTTTGAATTTTTTGGGAGTAATTCTCATATAGGGCAAAAATCACGTGCTTACAGCTGCCCCTCTTTGCCCGGAGACACGAAGGGTTTTCGTGCAAAGATAAAGCGAGCGATTTTTGCCCATCCGAGTACTCCGTTGAAGCATTTTTTGAAAAAGATTTGACCGAACCTTTGCTTCAAAGGTTTCCTACATATCCTGGGCTAAACAGGAATCAGGTCAATGTAGTTCGGGAAGTTTTTGGTAGCTGGGACTACCGTGGGACTGCGATGTTACTGTTGTTGCATGCTGTTATCACTGCTTACCGATCTCCTTGTTACACCGTGCTTAAAAGAAAACAAGAAGCTAGGCTAGACTAAAATTTGTTCTTGTTGCCTTGCTTTCTTGTCGGCTTGTGTTTCCTCCGGTGCTTTTCTTCCGATGCTTTTCTTCCTTTTGACACATGGACTTGAGTTTATGCTGGGACCTCTTGTTGCAACCTTCTGCTTCCCGGTGCTGGGGATTTTATTGTTTACTGCTGGGGATTCCTGTTGTAACCTTCCACCTTCTGGTGGGGTTACTGATTCCAAAATCTGTAATACAAGACTAAAAAGTTGCTTCAATGCAAAATTATGAAATGTATGCCCGCATTATACTGGTGGGCGACCTAGAGCTGAAAGTATTCCCGCATTTTACTGGTGGGCGACCTAGAACATGAATGTATTCCCGCATTTTACTGGTGGGCGACCTAGAACTGAAATGTATTCCCACATTTTACTGGTGGGCGACCTAGAACTGAAATGTATTCCCGCATTTTACTGGTGGGCGACCTAGAACAGAAAGTATTCCCGCATTTTACTGGTGGGCGACCTAGAACATAAAGTATTCCCGCATTTTACTGGTGGGCGACCTAGAACTGAAATGTATTCCCGCATTCTACTGGTGGGCGACCTAGAACTGAAATGTATTCCCGCATTTTACTGGTGGGCGACCTAGAACTGAAATGTATTCCCGCATTCTACTGGTGGGCGACCTAGAACTGAAATGTATTCCCACATTTTACTGGTGGGCGACCTAGAACTGAAATGTATTCCCGCATTTTACTGGTGGGCGACCTAGAACATAAATGTATTCCCGCATTTTACTGGTGGGCGACCTAGAACTGAAATGTATTCCCGCATTATACTGGTGGGCGACCTAGAACTTAAAAGTATTCCCGCATTCTACTGGTGGGCGACCTAGAACTGAAATGTATTCCCGCATTTTACTGGTGGGCGACCTAGAACATAAATGTATTCCCGCATTTTACTGGTGGGCGACCTAGAACATAAAGTATTCCCGCATTTTACTGGTGGGCGACCTAGAACTGAAATGTATTCCCGCATTTTACTGGTGGGCGACCTAGAACATAAATGTATTCCTGCATTTTACTGGTGGGCGACCTAGAACATAAAGTATTCCCGCATTTTACTGGTGGGCGACCTAGAACAGAAAGTATTCCCGCATTTTACTGGTGGGCGACCTAGAACAGAAAGTAAAAGGACAGAAATGTATGCCTCTGTTATATGGGCGGGCTCCCAACTTCAATGCTAACTTAGGAGGAAATGCGTCTCCTATGGGTAAACTAAACTTAGGAGGAAATGCGTCTCCTATGGGTAAAAGTAAATTTAGGAGGAAATACGTCTCCTATGGGTAAACTAAACTTAGGAGGAAATGCGTCTCCTATGGGTAAACTAAACTTAGGAGGAAATGCGTCTCCTATGGGTAAAACTAAACTTAGGAGGAAATGCGTCTCCTGTGGGTAAAACTAAACTTAGGAGGAAATGCGTCTCCTGTGGGTAAAAGTAAATTTAGGAGGAAATGCGTCTCCTATGGGTAAACTAAACTTAGGAGGAAATGCGTCTCCTATGGGTAAAAGTAAATTTAGGAGGAAATGCGTCTCCTATGGGTAAACTAAACTTAGGAGGAAATGCGTCTCCTATGGGTGAAACTAACTTAGGAAGTGCGTCTACTATTGGCGGAACTAGACTTAGGAAGTGCGTCTCCTATTGGCAAAGGCGTGGAATGTATTCCCTTGTTATACAGGTGGGCGCCTAAAATATGCAATGGACAGACAAGAAAAGTATTCCTCTCGTTATTCAGGTGGGCGCCTGGCTTCAACAACAACTTTGAAAATAAAATCCTATTCGAGGGCGGATGAACCCAAAATATCCTATTCGAGGGCGGATGAACCCAAAATATCCTATTCGAGGGCGGATGAACCCAAAATATCCTATTCGAGGGCGGATGAACCCAAAATATCCTATTCGAGGGCGGATGAACCCACAATATCCTATTCGAGGGTGGATGAACCCACAATATCCTATTCGACGGCGGATGAACCCAAAATACCCTTAAGACTTGAAAATGTCTTACCTCGAATACTTGCTGGGGATAACACTGTTGGGGAATTATTTACTTACCTGTTGGGGGGTAAAATGTTATCAGCTGGGGATAACGCTGTCGAGGATAACACCGTTGGGGGATTCTGATTCTTTCAGAACTAGTGCTTCACTGAGCTCAAGTTTCATCCCTTTGCTGGGGAACAACTTCCTCCATAGAAACTTATTATGTTGGGGGCAACACTGGTTCTAAGACCACTTCCCTTGAGACTGGTGTTATCTTTATTCTTCCCCGCATGGGTACCTGACTTCCAGAAAATTTTCTAAGCGGAAGGAAAATTTTCTGCCCCAGTTTGATAATATCCCTTGCGGCATGCATTTCTGGCATCAATGCCATTTCCTTTACCTGTTTCAAATCAAACAAAATTTGTTAGTTTAAAACATGGTGGTTGGTTGTGATACCCCTACTGGGATGGCTTTTCCCTTTCTCCTTCCTTGCTCTGCGTTCCACAGCTTGTTGGGGATGATATTATGTGCTGGGGATAATCCCTTCCTGCTGGGGATATCCGTCTTCTTTTGTGACATAGCTCGGAAGCTGGCATTTCCCCGACCTTTTAGTCCTAGTATGAATTTCCCAAATCATGCTCATTGCTCTCCTTGATTTGCCCACGGGTTTTGGCCTTGAGGTTTATAACTTTGGTTTTGGCAAGGATATCCCTTTTGACACTCGTCAATCCTTTTGTCAATTCCCTTTTGCTGGGGATATTTTCTTGACACTGGCCTCGCATTTGTTCCTCGGTGACTATACCATTTGGATGCACTAGTCAGATCTCATTTTGTATAATTGGGAAGCTGATGACATATTTTGAAGTCAATTCACACTTGTTATGACCAGACAGACTCTATTGGGGAGTTTTTCTATGAAAGGAGAAAGATAAAAGAAACAAAATAAAAGACAAAGGAAACGATGACTCTTTTACAAAAGAAACTATAAATAAAAACCTATCAAACGAAAACAACGACTCTAATGGTCATGACATGCACATGTGGCCTATCCTCTGCCGTCAATCGTCTTTCAAGACCTTCAATTGGCAATTCTCCATCTGATTCCTAATCTTATTCGACTTGTAGTGCCCGAAGGGTTTTCACTATCAAGCCTCTCTCATTTTGGTTTTTCTCTCAGCTTTCATCGCCTTATGGTGTCCGTGAAGATTTTCACCGATAAGACTCTCTCATTTGTATCACTTTCCAGCTGGGGATTTGGAGTGTTGCCGGTATGACTCTCTCTGCTGGAGATTAGAGTCCTTTCTGCTGTGGAACAGAATGTTATGTTCGCCGGTAAGACTCTCATTTGTCTGACTTGGCATCTTTTGCAGACTGATCAGAAGGTCTTTCTTTGGACCGTAATGTGGGTTTTTTGGATAGGCTTAGAAAGAAAGGGTATTAAAGGCTCAAAACAAAATAAATTGGAGGTTTAAAATTACAACATTCGGAACCAATTTTGCTTACCACAAGCGCAACCCTTGCCCCAGTTTCTTGCTTGGGGATTATTTATTAATTTTTTTTTAATTTATTACACCATGCATACCATGCACATTATGCACCCTATGACCAAGTTGTGAAGCGCCTACGTATCCTCTTTGAGGAATCAGGTCAAACGTAGTTCCCAATTCCTCTGTTTTCATTTGACTTTTTTTTTGTTATCACTTTTCTTTTCTTTTCTTTTTCTTCTTTTCTTTTTTTTCTTTTTTTTTCATGTTTTCATGCCATGCTCGCATTTTCTAGTCGTTTTTACTGATTCTGAACGAGGGGTATGAAAGAAAAATAAGTAAGGCTCAAAAGGGGTAACGAAGGATAAAGTGTTTAGGTAGCAGAACAAAATGCCTTCGTCATTCCAGTCTTCAAAACATGCCAAATGCAAACAACACAACAAACAATAGATTTATAGTCTCTTCCGACGGTGCTGGGCTTGACAATTATGTTAAACATTTGCTTTTCCCTTTGTTATTTCTAAAACATCGTTGGGCGACAGTCTCATTATCATAAATGACCCTCACACCACTTTAGCAAATCTTGATTTTAACGGTTTTCTTTGTGTTTAACTTGCCCCAGTTCCACATGACTCGGGCTTCAAATAATCCCAAACCGTTCTTATTTCCTTTAAATGGTCTGATCGCCTTTCCAGGGTTTTACGATTAACTTTTAAAGTTAGGCCCAAACTGTGTGCGCATGTCATGTCACTAGAATCGGCACTGAAAAAAAATGATAAAAGGACTAAACAAAGAGATGACTGGAAATAAAGAAAGACCGGATTTTGTATTAGACTACTGGTGAAATGGTTTAAATAACAAAACAAACAAAATAGTCCAGAACAAAATCCTAAAACAAACTGGACAAGACAATATCCGACTTATAACCCTAATAATCCGAACAACATAAATGTCAACAAAATAAGCCACCACAAGCTTCTTTCTTGTTAACCAAGGAACAGAGCGTCCTTCCACTTTATCAAGACTGGCATCTTAGCCACTGAGCTTTGCATCGATACTGCCAAGACCATTACCAGCTTCAATATCATCAACATCCGTCGGCAAGTTCGAGGGGGCTCGAGTGCACCATGTCACTGTTATTAATCACAACCCGCCCTTCTTGGATCATTTTCTCTACTTCCCTTCTCCAACTATGACAGCTCTCAATGTTGTGCCCTATGACATTGGAGTGGTAGGCGCATCGCGCTGCCGGATCAAAGCTCCTTGCAAGTGGATTTGGAGTACATGCGGGGAGTGGTTCAATCGAGCCAGCATGCCTTAGCCTTTCAAACAGACTGGCATAAGATACCCCGATAGGGGTGAGAGCCTTTTCTCGTTTCAGCAACCTCTTCATTCTTGCATGTTGACAGGGCCGGAAACCTGATCCAGATGGCTTTTGGTAGGCTTGTATGGGTGGGTAAGCATTTCGTGGAGTCGGGTACCTGGGAAGTGAGGTATGGCTTTTGAGGTCACGGGGAAAGAAGTGGTGTTGGGGAGCGGAGAAACATTGAAGAGTGATGGAGCTACTCGGATAGCTGGGAAAGCTGCCATAAATGGGTTGGGATGGAGAGTATGGAGAATCTTCCATTATGGTGTTGGGTGCTTGGGAAATGACCGAGTTCAAGAGGCTTGGCGGTGGAGGGGGTGGTGCTTTTCCCGTTATCCATGCCTGATACATGTCTGCCACATGCTGTCTCAGCATTTTCACTTCTTCTACCAACCTGTTGTTCTGTTCGACCAATTGTTGTCGGTCATCAGTACCGATCCACTCGGTTCTGCGGTTCTGAGCCATTGTCCTTTGATTTTGCTTTGCAGGGAGGAGTTACCACAACCAACCACTTTCTATATATGGACACATCAAAGGGAAGCCATCACGTTAGTGTTAGGGCATTGGACAGACAATCATGTATCAGAGATACAATGTACCTAAGCAGTTAGACAATTGTGCCCCCTGAAAATCTTCCACACTCTCTTTTATTTATTTATTATTATATTTTTTTATTTTGGTGGTGGTCGAATCTTATGGAGATTGCCTACGTATCATGACCCCGCATGAATCAGACCGAGCGTAGTTCGGACCCAATAAAAGATAAACAATGCTAAACATTTTTTTTTCAATTTTCATGTTAAAACAAACTGGGTTTCAAAGGTTTGAAGATGACCTACAAGCTGGAAAATCAAACAACTCACATATTCTAATTAAAAGATTTACAAACGGCCAGTTTCTTTCCCCGTTTGACAAATGCAACCAAACGGTTATTTTTGCAAATGTGGCCCCTTCCAAATTTCACATGAATTTGAGGCCGGGGAGGATTATTTTATGACACTTTACACACTTGTCCATTCTTTTACGAAAATAACCTTTCGACAACTGACAGATACTCTAAGGCTATTTCGGCAAGAACGGTTCAAGACGCGGCCGAAGTTGGCTCAGCTTATTTTGACTAAAAAATCCAAACGGTATTCACCTGACCGCTGACTCTTTTTTTTTCTTTTCAAATTATACTAAAAACCTGATGTTGCAAACACGGCCCTTCAGCGCCTCGGGGATGAAGATTTATAGGGCTGTGTGGGTCAACTAGACCAAAATCCTAAACATGACCCAAAAAGGTGGCTGTTTATGCAAAGTCAGCCTTCCGGCGTCCCTCTCGGGAACATTCGGCTATTTTTGACAAAACAGCATCACCCGACTTATTTATGACTCTTTTTATCATTTTTCGAATTAGAAAAGTCAATATTGCAAACACGGCCTTTCAATGCCTCGGGGACGAAGATTTTTAAGGTTGTGTGGGTCAACTGGACAAAATCTTAAAAATGACCCGAAGGTGGCTGTTTATGCAAAGTCAGCCTCCCGGCGTCCCTTTCGGGAACATTCGGCTATGTCTTCATAAAACAGCGTCACCCGACTTCTCTATGACAAAATTAAAATTTTGACATGTTTTTTTTTTGGCTATTTTAGCAATAGGGGAGGTTGGACACCACCCGACTTATTCATGACAAGATTAAAATTTTTGATTTTTGGCTATTTTAGCAAAAGGTGAGGTTGGACCAGATGAGGGTTGCCTACGTATCTCACATCCGGTGAGAATCAAACCCGCGTAGTTCGAGCCTCGCGAATAAATAAATGAACTAATATTTTTTTTTAATTGGAACTGTGAAAGAACTGCTTCAAAAGAAAAAAAGAAGTATATATATATATTTTTTTTTGATTGATTTCTTTTTGAAAGAAAGACTTGTAAAAATTCCTTTTCTTTTGATTTGAACTTTGAGAATTTCAAAAGTAAAAGGAAGTTTTTTTTTTTTTTGAATTTCCATTTGTTTTTTTTTTCTTATTCTAAAGAAAAAAAAAAGAAAATATTTTTTGGAATTTTACTTTTGATAAAAGAAATGCTTCTAAAAATTGTTTTTTGAATTTTGAATTTTCTTTTCAATTTTGAAAGAAGTATCAAAATATTTTTGGATTTTTTTTTTTAAAAAAAACATTTTTATTATTTTTGTTTTATCAACAATGGAAAATAAAGATATTTATATTATTTTTTGCAAGACATATCTTTTTTGGAATTTTACTTTGAATTTTCTTGGCAAGACAAATACTCTTTGCAACAAATAAAGATATATATATTTTTTGGAAATAAAAAAAAACTTTTCAGATTTATATATATATTTGCGACAAATAATGAAAGATTTTTTTTTAATTTTTTATTTTTTTGCATTTTCATAAGCAAATAAATAATAAAAAAAACATTTTAAAAATAAGACTCTTTTTCATTTTCATTTTCATGGAAAGACAAACTATATATTTTTTTCTATTTTTATTTTTTTGAAAAACAAAACAGAACAACGACTCTTTTTTTTCTTTTCTTAGCTTTTAATAAAACAAACTAATAAGACATTTTTTTTCATTTTCTCAAAATTTCGGCAGAGTTTTGACAGTATTTGGGCATTTGTTTTCTTTTCAAAATAAACAATCAATTCCCTAACCGCTATTTCTTTTTTTTCAATTTCAAAATATTATTCCTGATATTCACAAGTCAGTCAACACACAAGTCCGAATCAAATTAATGCGCAAGTAGTAACAAGTAAGATGCATCAGGATGGTCATTTTCATTTTTGGTGCACCTGTCCTAGACAGACCCAACCCCTGTGTTGAGCCTCCAAAGTCAGATGCACGTGATGCAAACAAACGTTCCTACTAGGGATCCGGCATGTGGCTTTGTTATACTAGGTTCAGAACCTGGGTGTTTGTTCTAGACCTGGCTTACCCGAGCGGACAGCTCGAGCCGAGGGGGGTACCACCCCATTTCATTTTGTCCCCCATGCTTCAAATAAACAATTTCAAAATGTACAATTCCTAAACTACCCCCTCCGACCTTACTGAAATTACCAAACTACCCCTGAACGTACTACAAATTTACCAAACTACCCATCAGCTATAACACATCAATTAATCAAACTTAACCAAAATATAGACAATATGATCAATTTCTAACAATGTTCAAACAACAATATGAACACGGATGAACATCATAACAACAATATCACATGAACACGATTTTAACAACATTTCAACAACAAAGCACATGAACATGATTTCAACAACATTTCAACAACAAATCACATGAACACAAATTGAACAACAAAGAACAACTAAAATTTGATTGAACAATATTTTAGCAACAAACAATCCTATTTTCGGATTCAACAACAACAACAAACAAGTATATTTTGATTTCTAAATTCAATAATATTGAACTTAAAATCAACTACTCTAACAACATTACAACAACAATTCCTATATTAAACTTTATGAGACAAATTCAAGAAATAATCACAAATGGTAAACAAGAAATCAAACTATACAAAATTCGGATTCAAGATCATCCAAACAAAGTATGAACATGAATGAATCTATTTTAACACAACAAACATGACGGATTAAACGATTAAATCAATATATTTCCTTTAACACAACTAAATTCTTTTTAGACAAATAACAAGATTGACGAATAAACAATTATGAACTTAAGCTTGAACTTAACAATATTAACAATTTCCAACAATACATAAACACATGAAACAAATTGAAGAAATAGTTAATTAAATTTCAATTTGAATCTAACAAACATCAAACTAACAAATATTCACTTAAACAATAATACAAACATGAAATGAATATGAAAACAACTAATTAAACTTCTATTTTGAAATCTGAAAATTAATTTAACAAAGCACATGAACATGAACAAACTAGAAAAATGATTTCAACGATGAACAACGAACAAAACAAGAATTGAATTCTTTAACGATTTTAATTTCGAGAAATATAAAAACGAAATATGGAAAAAATAAAACTCAAAAACAACTAATCGAAGATGAATCAACGAAGAACTTTGATTGTAAACAAATTTGTCCGAGCCTCGACCAAAGCTCGAACAAATGACGACGAAGACGAAGAGAAGATGAAGGCAAAAAACAGCAGCATCGGCAAGCATGTTTGGTGAAGGTCGACGAGTTGTTCGTCGTCGATGGAGCAGTGGAAACGCAGCAACAATGGAGGACAAAAAGAAGCAACAATGGAGGACAAAAAACAGCAGCAATGGAGGACAAAAACAGCAGCAATGGCGGACAAAAAGGACGCAGCAGTGGCGACATGGATGACGCAGAAACAGCTGCGACGATGGTTGTTTGGACGCGACGAAGATGGTGTAGCTGCTGGGAGTCATTGCTGCTTGTCATGGCTGCTCGTTCATGGCTGCTTGGGGCTGTTTGAAGTCGTCCATGACTGGACTTGGTGAAGAAGACGACAAAGAAACAAGGGGGGGGGGACAACCATGGATGTCGAAGTTTGAAGGTGGTCGTTTGGTTTTAATGGCGGACGGGGGTCGATTTGGGTGGTCCGACGAGGGGTTGTGCGTGTGTGAGTATGACGTTGGGCAGCCATGGTTGAGCTTTGAGGGGGAAGCCATGGATGACCTTGGAGAAACTTGAGGAAGAAGAAGAAGATAGGAGGGGGGCGGATGACAGTCCAATATAGAATAACAAGGAGATAGCCAATCCATGCCTAATATCACATCAAAGTCCACCATACAAAGTGATAAAAGGTCCACTCGGGTCTCCAGACCCCCAATAGTCACCACACACGATCGGTATACCCGGTCCACAACTATGATATCGCCCACTGGAGTAGATACATGAACAGATGAAATAAGAGACTCACAGGGCATATCCAAATAACGAGCAAAATATGATGACAAATATGAAAAAGTGGAACTAGGATCAAATAACGCAGATGCATCTCTGTGGCAAACTGAGACAATACCTGTAATCACAGAATTTGAAGCAATAGCATCTAGTCTGGCTAGGAGTGCATAGAAATAGGCCTGACCTCCACCTGACCGACCTCTCCCTCTAGGGTAACCCCTAGCTGACTGACCCCCACCCCTAGCAACTTGAGCGGGTGGTGAAGTAACTGGAGCTGAAGTCGAGGGTTGACTCCTCTACTGATACAGACCCTTAAGAAGATGGGGATATTGCCTCCTCATATGTCCAAACTCTCCACACTCATAGCAACTCCCTGGTGCGGGGAACGGGGACCGAAGGGAACCTCTAACACCGGAATGACCAGTAGAAGGACCTAGCATGGAAGAACCCTGAACAAATAGAGCACGGGACAAACTCTGGGCTGGTAGGGCACTGAGTGATGAATGGACCTGATGTGAGTTGTGAGAATCATGGTCCGATGATGCCCCACGATGAACTAGGCGAGATGACTGAGCATATCTAAATGGACGGCCTGTGCCGTGCTGAAACTGACCTCTTGAAGGAGCACCACCAAAACTACTGGATCCCTGAGGCCTCTTGGCCTCCATCTCATCTCGCTCCTGGCGACGAACTGACACAATCTCACGAGCAATGTCAACAACCTCCTCAAAAGTAGCACCTGACACCCTCTGCCTTGTCATGAGAATCCGAAGCTGATATGTGAGGCCATCAACGAACCTCCTGATCCTCTCTCTATCAGTCGAAACTAGCCAAACAGCATGACGAGCTTACTCCAAGAACCTCATCTCATACTGTGTCACAGTCATATCACCCTGATGCAATTGCTCGAACTTCCTACGCATATCCTCCCTGCGAGACTATGGCACATACTTCTCTAAAAAGAGAACGAAGAATTGCTGCTAGGTAAGGGGCACTACATCAACAGGCCTGCACCTCTCATAAGCCTCCCACCAAGTAAAGGCAGCTCCAGAAAACTGAAAAGTAGTAAATGTTACCCCGATGGTCTCCAGAATACCTACTGTACTAAGAATCCTCTAACACTTGTCCAAGAAACCCTGGGCATCCTCGCCATTTGTACCACTGAAAGTCAGAGGCTGAAGTCTACCAAATCTCTCCAATCGACGCTGCTCGTCGTCAGGCATAACTTGTACCACATAATCCTGGGCTGGTGCAACCGGCTGGGCTAGAGGTGTCCCCGGTGTTTGAAGTCCTTGCACTACCTGCTCAGGAGTGTGACCAGTGGGAGTCTGGGTACCTCCCCTGGCCTGAAAAGTAGTTGTGGCCGTAGTAACTGAGACCGCCTGAGCCAGGCCAGTGCACACTGATAGAATCTAGGCTAGGGCCTCCTTAAGGCTTGGAATCACAATAGGCACAACCGGTGCCTGAGCTGGTGCTGCTGGAGCGTCCACAACTAGAACTTGATCATGAATTGGGGCAGCTGGTGGATCTGCAGGTGCTGCCCTAGTTGTTGTGCGTGGTACACCCCTACCCCAACCACGGCCTCGACTGCGTCCTCGACCTTTAGTGGCCCCAACTGGTGGTACTGGTGGTCGTCTGTCCTGACCGATAGCACATGTCCTTACCATCTATGAGAGAATAGAATAATAGAAGTTTAGTACTAGAACCAACAGACTCGCACGATAGGAATTTCAAGAATGTGAAATTTCCTAAAGGTTCTGCACCTTCCCGATGATAAGTACAGATGTCTCCATACCGATCCGTGAGACTCTACTAGACTGGCTCATGACCCATGAGACCTATGTAACTTAGACTCTAATACCAACTTATCACGACCCCAAATACCCTGGTCATGATGGTGCCTATCACAGTACTAGACCATTTAGAAACAACATGAACAATGCGGAGATCATTTATAAATTCACTTTTCAAAACAGATTAAGTCTCAAAGCTTTTATTTTTAAAATTTTAAAGAAATACGCGGAATAAGTACGAAAATACATCAACTCAGCCCGAATCTAGTGTCACTAGTCATGAGCCACTAAATACAACTCGAGAATGTCTAGTCAATACAAAAACAAGTCTGAAATATAATGTACTAGAATAGGAAGGAGAAAGGCAGGGCCGCGAACGCCGTGCAGCTAACTTGCGATCTCCGGATAAGACTCTAAGAGTGCTCAAAACTCTCACTCTAATGCTCGGGCACCTGGATCTGCACACAAGGTGCAGGGAGAACCTGGGTACGCCAACTTAGTAAGTAACTAAAGTAAATAAAGTTTGAGTGCAGTGACGAGCACGTAAAATCATATGCATACTGATCAAGAAAATATCATCAGCATTATCAAGTCAAAATTTGTAGTTCAATAACCAATTATCTCGTAAAACTCCAGTTTCAATTAAAACCCTTTAAAAACGTTTATTCAACATTTTTCAATAGAGGCTCAATATAAAAGTGGAGTGAAAACAGAAATATGTCAAAAACAAGCCCCTCGGGCAAGATATCACTCATAAGTATAGCCTCTCGGGCAAGCCTCTCAGTCACTCGTGACTCAACTCTCGTTTATCAGTACTTACATTCAGCACTCTGGCTTAATAGATATCTCCTAATAGTAATGATAACTGCTACGGCGTGCAATCCGATCCATAATATAAGTCAACTACGCTCACCGGGGGTGTACAGACTCCGGAAGGGCTCGTACAGCCAAAGCGTCATATCGCTGTGACGCGTAGCAGATCCTATATATATCGCTACAGCATGCGACCCGATCCGTATGTATATTACTGCAGTGTGTAGCCCGATCCGTATGTATATTACTGCAGTGTGTAGCCCGATCCATATATATATAAATATCAATGTAGTGTGAAGCCCGATACATAACATATATATAATCCTCACCATTAGTTCCTCAACCTCTCTCAGTTATTAACCTCACGGCCACTCGGGCATATCAGTGAAAATTAAGGATACTCAGCCCAAACAGTTTTCATATATTAAGGAGTACAGTGATGAAACCATATTAAACAATAAAAAGGTAAAACATGACTAAGGATATGCTTTCAAGTCAAAACAGGGTGAGGAAAATAGTAAAATACCCCTAAGGGTTTAAACAGTTCAGCACAAGGCCCCAAACATGGCATTCAGCCCAAGTTAACAAACAAATTTCTAAAACACATGGATATCATATACAATATATCAAAATATGCAACTATATTGTCTCCATGGGATGGACCAAGTCACAAACCCTACGGGTGCACGCCCACACTACCATCACCTAGTATGTGCGTCACCTCATTTATCAAACAGTACGAAATTCCAGGGTTTCATACCCTCAAGTCTAGATTTACAAACATTACTTACCTCAAACCGGATGAAATACTACTCCACGACGTCCTTGCCTCTCAACTCACATCGAATCTAACCAAAAATCAGAAAATTACATCAATAGTACGAATATATGCTAAGGGAACGATTCTCATGCGAAAATAATCAAATTACATCAAAAATCCCGAAATTACTCAAACCCGACCCTATGACCACGTCTCGGAATCCAATAAAAATCAAATCAATAGAATCCTTATCCTCCCACGAGTCCATACATATCAAGAACATCAAAATCGGACCTCAATTGGTCCCTCAAATCCCCAATTTTACCGTTCCAATTTCAAGCCCTAACTTCCCCAATTTTTTACCCTTAATCTCATAAATTTCATACTTAAACAACTGAAAATAAACATAGAATCGAGTTTTAGATTCAAGAAACTCACCTCAATGGAAGCCCCTTTGATTTCCTCTTCAAAACCCTCCAAGAAGCTTCAACTCCGGATAAAAATGGTTGAAAACAACCCAAATTCGGCGAAGGGGAACTTATATATTTTCTAACCCAGGGATTCCGCACCTGCGGTCTTTCTCATGCTTCTGTGGTACCGCTTCTGCGGTCTAACCAACCGCATCTGCAGTTTCCACTTACTGACCCGGGACCGCACCTGCGCCCATCTATCCGCACCTATGACTTCTGGCCTTATCTCATATGGCCCATCTATCTGCGGCTGATGTAACACTTCTGCAATCTCACACCTGCGGCTGATCTAACACTTCTGCAATCTCGCACCTGCGTTCTCCAACCCGCAAGTGTGGTTATGACAGGAACTCAGCAGCTTCAGTTACAAACTCTAACTTCCAACTTCCCGATAACCATCTGAAATCACCCCGTGGCCCCCAGGACCTTAACCAAAAGTACGAACCGGTCATAACCAATATTCAAACTTATACCAATCTTTGAAACACTTAAAACAACATCGAATCATCAAAACACCCGGTTGCATCGACCCAAGGCGTAAGAGCCACTGTCACCAACCCACATATATAAATGGTCGTACCAACCCAACGCGTAAGATCCTAAGGAACAGCTAGCAATTCAAAAACTTGAGGGTCGAATGAGCCCGAGTCGTAACTCGATTCGGAGACTAAACCCAAAACAGTTAACTAAATATGCCTAAGGGCAAAAGCGTAAGAGCTATTGTTGCCAGCCCATATACACTAAAAAGTCGCATCGACCAAAAGCGTAAGAGCCATTATCGCCAGCCCACATACACTAAAAGGTCGCATCGACCAAAAGCGTAAGAGCCACTATCGCCAACCTAAAATTCGATAGCTTGAGGGTCAAATAAGCTAGAGTCGATGCCCGGCTAAGGGACTGAGTCCAAAATAGTTGGCCTAAATATGCCCAAGAGCAAAAGTGTGTAAGAGCCTACGGGCCAGCCCAATGAGCCTCAAGGACATATCGTGAATTTAAGGATTCCCCTCAGCTCAAAGACAAGTTCATCCAGCTAAAATCAAGGCAAAAGAAATATAGGAGTAACAAAACTGCAAGGTTTCTTTCTTATACATACATGCGAAAAAATACAAGCTCCATTTACAAACGCGCTTCGAGAATGCTATATGCAGAGTCAGAAAGAAAAATTTACACTTCCCCTAGGATCTATGGCCTGTTGGCCTCACCTTCGCTATCCTCAGCGTCAGATAGAAGAAATCAAGTACCACACTCATCCGCCCTCGCCTGCGTCAACTCTTCCGAGAGGTCAAATCCCTTAGCGCGGATCTCCTCGAGGGTTTTCCTCCAAGAATTACACCGAGAGTATTATTTGCTCCTATATCCTTGGTCAAGGATCTTTGTCAGCTTAGCTTGAGCATCGGCAACGTCCTTCAAATAAACCGCCACTTTCTGGTCAGCCTTAGTTCGACTCATTACAACTTTAGCTCGGGCATCCACAACCTCGACCTTTATCTTTGAGAGCTCAATCTCGAGCTTTGTAATCGTCTCTGTTCGAGCCAAGATGCTATCACGAGCTAAGCAAAGTTGAACCTCAAGGGTGGAAGCTTTAGCCAAAGCACCCTCCTCCGTCGAAGCCTGAGCTTCCGCCTGAGCCTTTAGCTCATCATACTTGCGCTTGGCTCGGCCAAACTCGTCCCGAAGGTGCTCCAATCCCTCCACCTTTTTCTGAAACTGAAATAAATGAAACATTAGCTTCAGGAGTTAGAAGGAGAAACACACACTCGCTCGGAACAAAAATTACATGCTCCTTCAAATAGCTCTCATAATTCAAGCTCCAGCTCTCCTCATACCGTAAGAACGCCAATTTGAATTCCCTTTTATCGCAAAGGAGCCTCAGGGATTTCTCTTCGGCCAGAGCTTTCCGCAGCCTAGCCTCACGGCGAAGCAACTCAGACTTAAGCTTATCTAAGGCCTACAAAAGAAAACTCAGGAAGGAAGGGAAGGCACGAAACTCGAAAGGTCTATGCCAAAAACTCACCACAGAGTTAAGTCGTTGCACTTCCTCGAAGGTCGAGTGCACATATACTAACCTAGTTCCCTCAGCTCCAAAATAGTCAACCCTAGCTGAGGCACGGTCGCTCAGTACATATGATCCCGGGTTTCGAGTATCCATCAAAGTACCTCCGATGAAAAAAGAAGACGACGGCGGAGTATAAGCTGCCTCTCCGAAACCAAAAATCATGGATGCAGTAGGCTTAATCAATACTTCCACTTTTGGCCTCGGGTCCAAGTTCCCCTTACTTCGAGTGCCATTGCCCTGCAAAGGTATCTCTTGCTTATTGTTATCATTCTTTAGCCCAGAAGCTAGCGATCCTTCTTCCCCCCAAGGGGACACGACCTCACCTCATAAAGCTCCCCGATGACTACAATAATAGGGTTAGCACGTAGAAAGAGAAAGTGATTTTTCAACTAAAAGAAGGGAACAAATCGCACAACACATACTGTGGTATTTTGCCTCCCACCTATCCTTAGATAAAGCTCTCCACTTATGCTCATTGTGAGACGAGTGGGTCGCCAATTTCCAAACCCAATCCGACAGATCGGGAACCTCGCCCTGCATCCACAAAAGCGTTGTAGAAAAAGAAAAGAAGGCACACTTATGGAACACCCCTTCACCATAATTGAAGAACTGTGAAGGCACGAGTGTACCACTTACGTGTATAATTGCATTCCTCAAGGAACGACGCAAACTCCATGGGAATAATATTTGCAGTTCTTACTCGGATGAATCGACTCATCCACTCCCGATCCTCATCTTCTTCATCATCTACAACGAAAGGCGTGGCCGACCAGTATCGTAAGTTAGCAGACCTCGAGGATAAAAGGGCCAGTATAGTCTGATGAGATGGCTAAGCATAAATTCAAGCCTTGCCTTCTCCGCAAAGAACCTCACTATCAATATTATCCGCCAAAATGATGGGTGAATCTGGGCCAAGGTAACCCGATACTTTCGACAGAAGTCAAGCACAACCCTATCAAGGTGGACCAATGTGAAAGGGTACATGAACACATTTAGAAATCCCTCAGCACGGTCCGTAATACTCTTATCCGGGGAAGGTACCTATATTACCACCTTTCCCCCCATCCACAGTCTTTCCTCATCGACTCAAGGTGTCCCTCTCCTATCAAAGAAGTGAACTCCAAGATATGCTCCCGTTGGTCCTGGGCATCAAGGTACTTTTCTAGTGAAAAGTCCCCTGTCGAAGCAAAATATTCCGAGCCAAGAAGGCGAGAATCGGGGGCGGAACTCTCTCCTCCCTGCCAAGCATATCCTGATGTAGCAGTCATAACTACAACAAAATTGGAGAACTGGACCAGGAATTTAGACCAAAGCGTCAGTACCGAAATAATGAAAAGCCTAACGTAGGAAAAAAGGGTAACTTCTCAGAATGAGGGAATCTCCAAAAGGGAAGAAGCAGCCCTATATATGGAAAAAGCTACGACAATCCGCCTTCCCTAGAGGCCGATTACAATGTTGGCCGAAATCGCTTTGGGAAGCTGTGCCGGCAGGACTACCTCGGTCACTTTATAGTCGTGTCTCCCATTTGAGAAGCGCCGTATGACATTTCGGGGTCGGAGACCCCGACGCCAAGCAAGTCCCGAGGTGGTACCCGACCTCGAGGACCTACGTCAAAAAGGAGTTAGTCTCTAAGAAGCCTTTGATATCATCACCAGTCTTGAGATGGTACCCGATCTCGGAGACCCCCGCACCAAACAAGTCCCGAGGTGGTACCCGACCTCGAGGACCTCCAATAAAAAGAAGAAAGGTTCTAAGAAGCCATTAATATCACTACAAGTCCCAAGATGGTACCCGATCTCGAGGACCTCCATAAAAAATAAGTTAGGCTCTAGGAAGCCTCTAGCATCATCGCCAGACCCGAGATTGTACCCGATCTCGGGGATCTCTCTAAGGGGCCATCGACGTCATTACAAGACTTGAGATGGTACCCAGTTTTGAAGGCTCCTCTCAACGAGAAAAATAAGCACTTTAAACTCTATTCGTATGGGCTTGGCCTTGGGATACCATCTAAACTCGGGCGGTCTCTCATTCGGGATCTATCTGCAATGCCTTAAGGCTATATACACTAAGTTTAAGACAAGTTTCCGTACGACCCGAGTTTACCCTCACTTGAGGACTTCCCTCAAAAGCCTAAAGGCAGTCTCCATTCTCGATCTTCCTAGCGAATCCCCCCTCGAAGATTATCGCAGGGTCTAAAGGCTAAATCTCGATTTGGGGGTTCGAAGCCCTGCTCTCATTCAACTCGAAGTCTGGGTTCCAATGATCTGAGTTTATCAGCCCAACATAGGCTCGATATTTGCACCGACCGATGAGGTCATGCACTTAGATTCTACACAAGCATAAATAAAGGGAAAATAGCATGCATCAATGTCAAATTAAAGGAACATTTTTCATTCATAAGCATTCGATTACAAAAGCCCCCGAGTGGTCCTTATATATGATTACAAAAGCCCCCGAGTGGTCCTCATATATGATTACAAAATCCCCCGAGTGGTCCTTACATAGAAACAAAGAAGCAAAAAGGTACACATATAATAAAAGCCTAGAGCCTAGCCTATTCTCAAGGATGAGCCCTCGGCAGAAGAATCTTCGAGCACCATCTCCCTGGGAGCCTCATCTTGGTCCTCCAGAATGATATCTCCGAGGGCGAAGATAAGAAGAGGAAAGTGGTGGAGAAGAGCAAAGTGATGCACAAGAAGCAGAAAGAAACGAAGAAGTGGCTGGGTGAAAAATTTGGCTAGTATGGATTTTTCTAGTACTACTATTGTAAAGCCACTTCTTGGGACATTACCTTGGTGTGAGATGCAACAGTTAGTAGATAGTACCACCTCACTCCACGGAAATCAAAAGGAGTGAGGCACCGTACCAGGTAATCGGGGGAGTGAGCAGCGGTGTATAGTCTGAACTCCCCCGTGAGCAGCGGTGTAAAGTCCAATTATCTTCTTGAGTCAGGAGAAATTGTTCCTATATCTCCTCGTCTCATGCCAATGGCAGCAACAAAAACAACAACAACAACAACAACAATAAGTTGGCATAGTCTCGCTCGACAGGGAAAAGCCTCGGGAAAAAACCATGGCATAACTGATGAGAACGCCACCAGACAGCTTTGAGGCCACGGGCCTGAGACATGGGAAATGACAGCAGATGAGGATGGAAAGAAGAAATGCGAGCAAGGTTGATTGAAGAACACTTGAACAAAAAGTGGTTCCAGGAGGCCCCCGTTTATAGGAGGGACGTTAGCGTAACCAACAAGCACCATCATTATCATTGAAAGACGTAACAACATGCGCGTTTAATGCATCCTTGGGAGCTGATCTGACAGTGACATTACCGCTTTGAAGAAGAAGAAATGGTAGTGCTTTTAATGACTCTAGAAAGTTGAAATGACGATACATATCAGTTGTCACAAAAGCCTATGTCATGAGTATGATGCCATCAGTATAACATTATCGCGGGAAATTCGAAAAGATGGTTATAAAGGTCATTTCTTATCATTCTACTCTAAGAAATGCGGGGACTATCTGTATACGGTAAAATCGGAGGGTCCAATATTCCATCATTATAACATCTCGAAGGCTCGAAATCACGGTCGAGTATCACCCCACGAGAGACATCGACGCTCGACCTTGGGGCAGTATGGGATCAACAGTTATGGGAAGAAAATGGGGAGTTCCAAAGGTGTGAAGCTAGAGTCTACAAAATATGTCAGGCTAGTCTGAGCCGTATCATGACATTAGTTAGATGTCCCATCTCCATATCTTTGTAATAAATGTACACTTACTATGTTAGGATTCCCTCTCTTATATAAACGAGATCCTTGTCATTTTGTAAACATATGTTGCTCCATACTAAATATACAAAAACATTGTCTCTGCTCTCTAGCACATTCTCTTGACCTTATTACTTCATTTATTGCTCATATTTATTGTGATTCTATTCATTGTTCATCATTTATTGCTTATTATTGGCCATAAAGAGCCGCCCTTGATCTATTTGTAACTGTTATTCGCCATCGACTGCCTTCGATAGCTCCTAGTCGAGCTTTAGACTCAACCTCGAGGCCCTCGAATAGGCAAGCTTAAGGCCCCGATTTGCAACGATTCAGTTTGATTAACACCTCGTTCTTAAGCTCTTATTTTATTTCTAAGTCTTTCAAATAGTATCTACTACCTAACAACTAGCATAAAAATAGATCTGATACCAATTTGGGGATAAAAGATGAATAAAGAAGAATTCGCATTAGAAGAGAAAACATATGAGAATCCAGAAGGATTAAAAATAACAATAATATTTTCTAACTTAGGAAGAAGATATAAAAAAATAGGAAATAACCTAAACTTAATGTTAGAAAAAGAAACTGTAAAACTAGAGGATAGTTTAACCGCCATGGTTAGAATAACAAAAGAAAACGAAGAAATAGATAGAAAACGAGAGATTAAAGAAATACAACAGCAAGCTAAAGAAAAAATACAACAGATAGAGGAAGTAAAAAACACTAAAATAACAGAATTAGAAAAAGAATTAGAGATGCTAAAACAGATGTATGCAAATAAACTAAAAGAAAAGGAAAAACGTAAAGAAGAAGAAGAAGAACTAAAACTAACAAATGAGATAGAAAGATTCAAATTACAGTTAGAAGAAGTACAGGAGAGTCCATCAAAAATAAGTATAAACGAAATAAATGACCAAAGTGATAAAGACACAGAACTAGGAGAAAACTATTCAGAAACAAGTGAAACATACACAGAACTTATAGAAAAAACAGAAAAGATAAAAATAAACCCAGAAATAAATACAGGAGATATGAACGAAGATAAACCAAGCATATCAGGAATAAAAAATCCAAAACAATTAAACCCAACCTATTACAGAGTAAGTTATGATGCATATGACAGAAACAAAACATTATGGGATAAAAGGTTAAATAAGAAATGGGCACCAAGACAGATAACTGAACAATATAATTTTTTAGATCTAGATTGTGTAGCAGATATAAATAAAACAATACAATTATGGATAGGATATATCTCAAAACAACTAATAGATAATAAAATAACAATAACGGAAACACCAGGATATATAGAAAGAACATTAATAGGAACTGTAAAATTATGGTTACAAAATTTATCAAGTGAAAGCTTAGACACATTAAGGAGTAATAAAAAACTTGACGGTACAACTACAACAACAGTTACAGATATATTAAATAAATATGAAATAGCAATAAGAAATGAATTTAGTAGTATGACAACAGAAGTAGAAGAACAAAATAAAGAAAAAATTACAAATAGAAATTTAATGACAAAATTAGCAATATGTAATATGTGTTATATAGATGAATATACTTGTGCATTTAGAGACTATTATTATAAAGGAACATATAGTCCAGATGAAAGTAAAGAGATAAGAAAATTATATTTTACAAAATTACCAGAACCCTTTAGCTCAAAAATAATAAAAAGTTGGAACGAAGCAGGACTAGCAGATACATTAGGAGTAAGGATAAAATTTCTACAAAACTGGTTTATAGAATTATGTGAAAAATATAAAGAAAACATGAAAATGGAAAAAATATTAGTAAAAAATTTGGCATGTTGCAAAAGTAGAATAGCACCCCAATTTGGCTGCACAGATAAATATTACAAAAAAGAAGGAAAGAAAAAGAAATTTAAATCAAAATATTCAAAGTATAAATATAGGAAACCAAGAAGAAGATATTATGTAAAAAATTATAAACATAAAAAACCATATAGGAAAAAGAAAAAACTAACAGAATGTACTTGCTATAATTGTGGAAAGCTAGGACACTTAGCCAAAGATTGTAAATTACCAAAAAACCCAAAGAAGAAACAAATTACCGAAATATTGATAGATAATGATAAATATACACAAGTAGAATATGTAGATTATGAATTAAGCAGTGAAGACAGCATATATGAGATATCAGAAAACGAGTTCTCTGAAAATGAAATAAACAAGGATATAGAAGAGTCAGATGAAGAAAATTATGACTGAAAAAGATATACAAATTATACAACAAGAAGAACACCAAGATGAACAATCTTCAGAACAAAAAATAATATTTGACGCTAATATATTTGAACAAATAAAAGGAAAAGAATTGGATCTAAGTATAGACAAAATATTAGAAGTACCAACAATAAAGAATTGGTTTAAAAGACAAAAAGAAGAATACTATGTAGTAAGCCAAAGAGAACATATAATAGATTGTAAATACATCAAAGGTAAAGCACAAATACCAATTTTAAATAAAAGACTACTAAATAAAGAAATACAAGATATAAAAGCAAAAAATCCAATAAAATATGTACACTTAGGAGGAACGGAGATCCTAATAAAAGCATGTTTTAGGGAAGGAATAGATACCCCTATAGAAATATACTTGGCAGATGATAGGATTGTACAACCTATAGAAAAGAGTATAATAAGTGCTGTAAGAGGTAACTTAATATACCAAAAATTTAAATTTATAGTAAGTGCTAACTATTCAGTAGCAGTAGATGATAAAAATATAGATAAATCATTAGTATTATACTGGAAAATGTCTGGAATAGAATTAGCACCAGGAAGTAAAATATTCACAGCAAGATGTAAAAATCTATATGTCTTAACAACAAAACATAAGATAACAGCTAAAAATAAAATAAATAAAATAAAAATAGAAAATCCATTCGAAAGAATAGTATCAGTTATAGACAACAATGATTACAGTTATACAGAAATAGACATGGATGAAGATTTAGAAATAGTAAAAGAAAGATTAAGCACATCAAAACGAATAAATAATGAAATGCCAGAAACATCATCAAGAAGTACATCAAGAAGTACATCAAAAAGAATAAATTATACCACTCCACAAAAATTAATAGAACAAAAAATAGAAGAAATAAACCCACATCATTATTATATAACAGGAATAATGGACCAAAGAAAATATTTAATACTAATAAATACAGGGCAGGAAGAGAATTATGTTATAAGAGAACTAATACCAGAACAAGAGATAGTAACAATAGAACAACAAAATTCAGAACTACCAAAAGCGTTAAGAAAAAACGAAGAAACAACTGAAAAAGAATTAATTATTGGAGGAATACCAATATTAATAAATTTTAAAATATATCAAGGAGATAAAAATATTACACTAGGGATAAAATGGTTAGAAAAAGTCAAACCATATAAATTAGAAGATAGGCAATTAACAATAAGTTATGAAAATAAGAAAATAATAATAAAAAGAACTTTGATATAATGCCAAAGATATACATACTTTCCAAAATAATAGTAGAAGGATATTATAATAGATATTATACACCTATGGTGGATACAGGAGCAGAAGCTAATATGTGTAGACATAATTGTTTACCAGAAAGTAAATGGGAAAAGCTAAAAACCCCCATAGTAGTAACAGGATTTAATAATGAAGGAAGTATGATAACATATAAAGCAAGAAATATAAAAATACAAATATGGGATAAAATATTAACCATAGAAGAAATATATAGTTACGAATTCACAAATAAAGATATATTATTAGGAATGCCATTTTTAGATAAATTATACCCACATATTATAACAAAAACACATTGGTGGTTTACTACCCCGTGTAAACAAAAATTAGGAGCAAAAAGAGTAAATAATAAAGTAAGAAAAACAACACCCTGGATTAAAGGAAGTGAAAAGATTACCCAAAAATTAGAAAATGTAATACAAAGTAACCATAATATAGAGATAATCATTTTCTCAATAAATAAGATAAAACCACTACAAGATAAACTAGAATTACTATATAATGATAATCCACTCCAAGGATGGGAAAAACATCAAACAAAAATAAAGATTGAACTAATAGATGAAAATAGCATAATAACACAAAAACCTTTAAAATACAATTTTAATGATTTAACAGAATTTAAAATGCATATAAAAGAATTATTAGATAATAACTACATACAAGAAAGTAATAGTAAACATACTAGCCCAGCATTTATAGTAAATAAGCATAGTGAACAAAAAAGAGGAAAAAGCCGTATGGTTATAGATTATAGAAACTTAAATGCAAAAACAAAAACATATAATTATCCGATACCAAATAAAATACTGAAAATTAGACAAATACAAGGATATAACTATTTTAGTAAATTTGACTGTAAATCAGGATTTTACCATTTAAAACTAGAAGATGAATCTAAAAAGTTAACAGCATTCACAGTACCACAAGGATTTTACGAATGGAACGTATTACCTTTTGGATATAAAAATGCACCAGGTAGGTATCAACATTTTATGGATAATTACTTCAACCAATTAGAAAATTGTATAATATATATAGATGATATATTGCTATATTCTAGAACAGAGAACGAACATATAAAACTACTAGAAAAATTCATACACATTGTAGAAATATCAGGAATAAGTTTAAGTAAAAAGAAAGCAGAAGTAATGAAAAATCAAATAGAATTTTTAGGTATACAAATAGATAAAAACGGAATAAAAATGCAAACCCATGTAGTACAAAAGATAATTAACTTGAATGAAACACTTGATACAAAAAAGAAGTTACAATCATTTTTAGGATTGGTTAACCAAGTAAGAGAATATATTCCTAAATTAGCAGAAAACTTAAAACCATTACAGAAAAAATTAAAAAAGGACATAGAATATCATTTTGACGAAAAAGATAAAATACATATACAGAAGATAAAAAATATGTGTAAAAAATTACCAAAACTATATTTTCCAGATGAAAAGAAACAATTTACATATATTGTAGAAACTGATTCTAGTGATCACAGCTACGGAGGAGTTCTAAAATATAAATATGATAATGAAAAAATTGAACACCATTGTAGATATTATTCCGGATCATACACGGAACCACAATTAAAATGGGAAATAAATAGGAAAGAACTATTTGGATTATATAAATGTTTGTTAGCATTTGAGCCATATATTGTTTATAACAAATTTATAGTAAGAACAGATAATACACAAGTAAAATGGTGGATAACTCGGAAAGTACAGGATTCAGTAACTACAAAGGAAATAAGGAGACTTGTATTAAATATACAAAATTTTACATTTACAATTGAAGTAATACGGACTGACAAGAATGTTATTGCAGACTACCTATCAAGACAAAGGTACCCAAACAGATGAAAGCCAAGAATCAAAAGACATATTTACAATCCTTACTACTCTATCCTTACAGATGGAGAGTATGGGAAAAAGATTACAACAGCTAGAAAGTCAGCAGCATGACTATAAAAATGCGGAGCTAAGTCAATCGGAAGACTCTAAACTTCCAGAGGTAGAAGGAGACGTTGGGAAACTCCAAAAAACCCATAACACAGTTGCTTTATATACAGCTGCAGGTACAAGCAAACAAGTTAGCAAAAAGCCACATATCAATGTAAACCTAAATACCGTATTTGATAAGCCATTTACATCAAAAAAGCCAAGAGAAGCAATAGTTATAGCCCCACAAACTTCAACCTATGCTAATAGCCTACACCACAACAAAAAGGTATATAACCATATTACTCAAACATATATTGAGAATATATATAAAATCCAGACATTTCTGAACCTAAACCCTAGATCAACAACTACTACAGATCCAACACAAGATTATGTAACCCAAAAACTACAGGGATATAATAGGCTTATAGCCCAGCCAAAAACAAAAGCAAACCTAGTAAAAACATGTTACAACTACGGATTACTTAGCACAGTATATACCCATGACGGAGAAGAAATAATTGGAATACCAGAGCTATACAAAGCATTTGTCACCTTCAAGAGAATTACAAAAGGCAACCTATTCTTCATCAAATTCTATACAGCACCAGCGGAAATACTATATGATGAAATAAAACCCATAATACAGGTGATAAAAATAGGACTAACACGAGATATGATAATACCGGAAGAGATAGAGAAACAACCGGAGATACAGAAAATGGAGATACCAAGTTTCTATGCTAATAAAAGAATAATTGGTATAGCAACTATTATTCAAGAACTAGCTAACAATTATCTACAAGGAAATGCTATCTGGAGCTACTATTCCAGAGACCAATTGATGATATATGCCAACTCGAAGGAACTACGCCAAGGAGATATGGATGAAGTCCAGAAATGGATTTTATCATTATTAAAACCAGAAATGCAACCAACTACCAGAGCATTGAAAAAAGAATTTATTTCAAACGAGTTATTAACAAGATACTGCAAACTAGTAGGACACAAATATCCAGACCACATATGTTCAAAGTGCAACGGAGATGATAACTATGTACCAGAAGTCCAACTAGAATGAAGGTATCAACAAGAAGACAAAAGAAGAAGACAGCTACTGGAAACATATAATGTAAAGTAAATAGTACTAGTCGCATTCATGAACAGTAAAGGTCGTTCATGAATAGTAAGAGTCATAAAGTAAATAGTATATGTCATAATCATGAACAGTAAAGGTCGTTCATGAATAGTAAGAGTCATAAAGTAAATAGTATATGTCATAATCATGAACAGTAAAGGTCGTTCATGAATAGTAGGAGTCATTTGTAAACAGTAAGAGTCGTTTTAATTTTCTTTATATAGAATGTAAATCTGAGGAAGGAGGACATCCTCAGACATCCTCACCCTTACCTTCTCTCTCTAATATTCTCTCTTATCTTCTCTCTTGTAAGAAATATCTGAGTTATTTACAAGTATCTAAAACAGCTATGGAGCATTCAAACGAGTTACAAAACCAGGTAAGTTTATTCATAATCATGTTTAACTAAACTCATATATTCCTTATAATCTCTTGAATATCATAATTGTTTATCATGTTATAGTACTGTTATAAAGAACATCTTGAGAAAGTTTGCCTGTCTAATAATGCTGAGAGTAGTTAAGCCCAGACTATGCCATCCTAAAGTGGAAACCAGTAGGCAAGGAAGCCGTTTAGGGGAGTACACAGAGTTGAGGCGCTGTTAGGGTAAATGATTGAAGCATGAAAAACATGGTAGTGACCAGAAAAGATTGTTCAGTATAACTTATTAAAATATGATAAACTCTATGATAAACAAAGAGGTTAGAGGGAATATGTTTAGTAAACACATGATAAGGATAAATAATAAATCTAAATGAACAACCACACGTATTTATTAGAAGAAAATATTGACTACAAAATACTTATGTTATATATCTTTAAGAGACTTAATAACGATGTTAAAAGAAAAATTTACGATATTTTAGTTACTTTTGAAATAATATATGTAATGGAACAAGCATTTACAGAACTAATTGTATCACATGAAATAGATATATTAGATCTATATGAACTAGATTTATATTCAGACTAATGATCACATATCAAGTTAATAAAATCTTTTTATAAATGAAACATAACACTTTTCATTATATAAGATTCTATAATACCCAGAAATGGAAACTTCTTAAAAACCTCAGTAACATAAATAGAAAAATAGATTGTGTTAAATACAATATTAAAACCTGCAAAGATATTATTAGATATAATAAATTACGTAATAAAGCTTTATTAACTATAGAAAATGAAATTGAATTTTATGAAGATAAACTTGAAAGTTATCAACACAGAAAAGAAATAACACTGAGAAATATAGAAACCATGGATATATGTATCAACAGGTATACATCTCAGTATTAATATGAACAAATCAAAAATTGATAGTTACAAATATTTTAAGTACTGGTTAGAAATTCTAAAACATATAAATATGTCAAAAATAATATTAGAAAAAAATATAGAAGAATATCAAAAAACTAAAGATATTAAATACTTAGAATACACACTTGATAATATAAAAGAAATTTCAAGGTTAATTTCGTTAGCTACAGATAATCATGAAAAAGCATTTAATTCCACAACTACATAAAAAAGATCCTATGAAAAATAAGATGAACTCAAACAACCACCCAG